>NC_057797.1:252003957-252036976 GCF_018294505.1 Triticum aestivum
GGGGGTTGCGGCCGGCCAGGGAGGAGGCGCGCCAGGAGGAGTCCTACTCCCACCGGGAGTAGGACTCCCCCTTTCCTAGTTGGAATATGATTTGAGAGGGGGAAAGAGAAGGGAGAGATGGAAAGGGGGGGGGGCGCCGCCCCCCTCTCCTTGTCCTATTCGGACTAGGGGGGAGGGGCGCGCGGCCCAGCCCTGGCCGCCTCTCCTCTTCTCCATAAAGGCCCACTAAGGCCCATTTACCTCCCGGGGGGTTCCGGTAACCTCCCGATACTCCGGTGAAATCCCGATTTCACCCGGAACACTTCCGATATCCAAGCACAGGCTTCCAATATATCAATCTTCATGTCTCGGCCATTTCGAGACTCCTCGTCATGTCCGGGATCACATCCAGGACTCCGAACAACCTTCGGTACATCAAAACATATAAAATCATAATATAATTGTCATCGTAACGTTAAGTGTGCGGACCCTACGGGTTCGAGAACTATGTAGACATGACCGAGACACGTCTTCGGTCAATAGCCAATAGCGGAACCTGGATGCTCATATTGGCCCCTACATATTCTATGAACATCTTTATCAGTCAAACCGCATAACAACATACGTTGTTCCTTTTGTCATCGTTATGTTACTTACCCGAGATTCGATCGTCGGTATCTCATTACCTAGTTCAATCTCGTTACCTGCAAGTCTCTTTACTCGTTCTGTAATACATCATCCCGCAACTAACTCATTAGTTGCAATGCTTGCAAGGCTTAAGTGATGTGCATTACCGAGAGGGCCCAGAGATACCTCTCCGACAATCGGAGTGACAAATCCTAATCTCGAAATATGCCAACCCAACAAGTACCTTTGGAGACACCTGTAGAGCACCTTTATAATCACCCTGTTACGTTGTGACGTTTGGTAGCACACAAAGTGTTCCTCCGGTAAACGGGAGTTGCATAATCTCATAGTCATAGGAACATGTATAAGTCATGAAGAAAGCAATAGCAACATACTAAACGATCGGGTGCTAACCTAACGGAATGGGTCATGTCAATCACATCATTCTCCTAATGATGTGATCCTGTTAATCAAATGACAACTCATGTCTATGGTTAGGAAAAATAACCATCTTTGATCAACGAGCTAGTCAAGTAGAGGCATACTACTGACAATCTGTTTGTCTATCTATTCACACATGTATTATGTTTCCGGTTAATACAATTCTAGCATGAATAATAAACATTTTATCATGATATAAGGAAATAAATAATAACTTTATTATTGCCTCTAGGGCATATTTCCTTCAGTATCGAGTTGTAAGTAAATAAAAGTGTGATGATCATCATTATTAGAGCATTACCCCAGTGAGGAAAGGATGATGGAGACTATGATTCCCCCACAAGTCGGGATGAGACTCCGGACTTTAAAAATAAATAAAAAATGCCAAAGAAGCCCAAATAAAAAAGAGGCCAAAGAAGCCCACCAAAAAAAGAAAGAAAGAAGAAAAAACAAAAAAATGAGAGAAAAAGAGAGAAGGGGCAATGTTACTATCCTTTTACCACACTTGTGCTTCAGAGTAGCACCATGTTCTTCATATGGAGAGACTCTTGAGTTATCACTTTCATATACTAGTGGGAATTTTCATTATAAAACTTGGCTTGTATATTCCAATGATGGGCTTCCTCAAATTGCCCTAGGTCTTCGTGAGCAAGCAAGTTGGATGCACACCCACTTAGTTTCTTTTGTTGAAGTTTCATACACTTATAGCTCTAGTGCAACCGTTGCATGGCAATACCTACTCACTCACATTGATATCTATTGATGGGCATCTCCAAAGCCCGTTGATACGCCTAGTCGATGTGAGACTTTCTCCCTTTTTGTCTTCTCCACACAACCTCCACCATCATATTCTATTCCACCTATAGTGCTATGTCCATGGCTCACGCTCATGTATTGCGTGAAAGTAGAAAAGGTTTGAGAACGTCAAAAGTATGAAACAATTGCTTGGCTTCTCATCGGGGTTGTGCATGATGTGAATATTTTGTGTGGTGAGGATGGAGCATATCTAGACTATATGATTTTGTAGGGATAACTTTCTTTGGCCATGTTATTTTGAAAAGACATGATTGCTTTTTTAGTAGGCTTGAAGTGTTATTGTTTTTATGTCAAATGATAAACTATTGCTTTGAATCACTCGTGTTTTAATATTCATGCCATGATTAGATACATGATCAAGATTATGCTAGGTAGCATTCCACATCAAAAATTATCTTTTTTATCATTTACCTACTCGAAGACGAGCAAGAATTAAGCTTGGGGATAAAGATACGTCTCCGTCGTATATATAATTTTTGATTGTTCCATGCCAATATTATACAACTTTCATATACTTTTGGCAACTTTTTATAATATTTTTGGGACTAACATATTGATCCAGCACCCAGTGCCAGTTCTTGTTTGTTGCATGTTTTTTGTTTCGCAGAATATCCATATCAAACGGAGTCCAAACGGGATAAAAAAGGACGGAGATTATTTTTGGAATATTCGGAGAATATGGGAAGAAAAATCCACGCGATATGGTGCCCGAGAGAGGCACGAGGCAGGGGGGCGCGCCCCTGACCCTCGTGGGCCCCCCATAAGGCGGTTAATGCTATTCTTTTGCCGCAAGAAAGCTAATTTTCATTAAAAAAATCTCGGTGAAGGTTTCAATCCAATCGTAGATACGGATCTCCATATATATATGAAACGGTGAAAGGGCAGCTAGGGGGAAACGCAGAAACAAAGAGAGACAGAGAGACAGATCCAATCTCGGAGGTGCTCTCACCCCTCCCATGCCATGGAGACCAATGACCAGAGGGAAAACCCTTCTCCCATCTAGGGAGGAGGGCAAGGAAGAAGAAGAAGAAGAAGGAGGGGGCTCTCCCGGTGGCGCTAGAGTGCCACCGGGGGCCATCATCATCATCGCAATCTTCACCAACAACTTCACCGCCATCAGCACCAACTCTTCCCCCCTCTATGCAGCGGTGTAATCCCTCTTTTACCCGCTGCAATATCTACTTAAACATGGTGCTCAATGCTATCTATTATTTCCTAATGATGTATGGGTATGTTATGATGTCTGAGTAGATCTGTTTTGTCCTACGGGTTAATTGATTATCGTGATTGGTTTGAGTTGCATGTTTTATTATTGGTGTTGTCCTATGGTGCTCGCCGTGTTGCGCAAGCGTGAGGGATTCCCGCTGTAGGGTTTGCAATATGTTCATGATTTGCTTATGGTGGGTGGCGTGAGTGACAGAAGCACAAACCCGAGTAAGTAGGTTGTTTGCGCATGGGATAAAGAGGACTTGATACTTTAATGCTATGGTTGGGTTTTACCTTAATGATCTTTAGTAGTTGCGGATGCTTGCTAGAGTTTCAATCATAAGTGCATATGATCCAAGTAGAGAAAGTATGTTAGCTTATGCCTCTCCCTCATATAAAATTGCAATAATGATTACCGGTCTAGTTATCGATTGCCTAGGGACAAATAACTTTCTCATAACAAAAAGCTCTTTACTAAAACTAAATTAGTTGTGTCTTTACCTAAACAACCCCTACCTTTTATTTAAGTAATCTTTATTATCTTGAAAATCTATCCAACAAAACCTACAAAGTACTTCTAGTTTCATACTTGTTCTTGGTAAAGCGAACGTCAAGCGTGCGTAGAGTTGTATCGGTGGTCGATAGAACTTGAGGGAATATTTGTTCTGCCTTTAGCTCCTCGTTGGGTTCGACACTATTACTTATCAAAAGAGGCTACAATTGATCCCCTATACTTGTGGGTTATCAGGTAGATGTTGTTTTGAACACTACACTTGTCATCGTAAGGTGGGAAAATTATGAAAAAATTCAGCTACGTTGTGATTACCGTTTACTAATAGGAAAGAAGTTCCACCTCGATGAGTAGTTTCTCCTTGCACGGAAAGCATGTAAGGAATCCAACAATTTGATCCAGATTGGGGCCGATAGATTTTATTTCCAAGATCTTTACTGTGCGCATAGACTGGGTCAAGCTTGTGGGAATCATTTTCTGGATGACAATCGTAAATACATCAAGAAGAAATTTAAAAATGTGAATTTTAAGATGACGGAGAAGAAGATGAGTGTTGTACCTAAACAATTACGGATACAATGGTCCTAATTTGGAGAATTTGGTAGACGAGTACACCAACACTATCAATTTTGGCGCATCAATGGTCCTAATTTTTGTTGGACCTTCTAGATCAGATACAACCAATCTCTTAAGGAAAAGCGCATTCTTAATGACCATAACATGGAATAGCTGGAGTGATCTCTTCCCAATTGATGTCTTGTTGCGAGGCTGCTGATGAAGTCCAGGCTCACCGGATGCAGTGTTGGCTCGAGCCGCCTCCGCTTGTTGGCTGCCTCGCCGTCCATCTCAGTCGGCGTCGACGCCGGTGTACACGTGTGCTAGTGTGTATTGTGTGCTGGGTCTGTGCGAGTTTGTCCTTCTGTGCATGCTGACACACAATGGTGAAGTGTGCGCTAGTGCGTCCTTCACACGGAATAAGTGTGCCCTTAATTTACTAGCATGCGGGGTGCTACCCCGAGTGGTTTCAACTTTGTCTACTTCACCGTGTGTCAGATGGGCCTCTAGTTTGCTTATTTTCACCCAATGCCACATGAGCCAGCACACGAAGATAGAGAACACGAGCTGACAAGGCAGCATGTGGACTGGTTGACCGGTCAACTGAACAATATACGGAGCTATACGCTGACAGAGTGACCGTATAATCCCTCAATAGCGAGTTCGAGTGAGATTGGAGGCCCGTGAGAGATAGTAGAGAGAGAGAAAGAGCTACTCCCTCCGTTCGATAATGTAGTGCCTACATTTTTTCTAAAGTCAAACTTTTGAAACTTCGACCAAGTTTATAAAGAAATTACTTATATCTACAATACCAAAGATAAATGATAGTATGAAGTAAGTACATGTTGTGATGAATCTAATGACCGTTCCAGATATAAATGTTTTTCTCCTCATATACCTGGTAAAACTTTTTTGAGGTTTGACTTTTCAAAACATCCACATGCTTATGGACGTCAGAGAGTACCTAACTAGGGAATGACAGTGTGTGTGAAATTGAAAGAGTGACTGAAAAAAGTGTGTGTACGTGTGTGAAAGAGACATGGACAACACACGATAAAAGTAGGGAAAAAGCGTGTGTGTCTTATGCAAACATATCACAGATGCATCTTTGACAGCAGAAGCGAGGTGAGGAGATAGTGTGTGGTTGTTTGCAACCGAGAGAGAAAGACCCCTAGCACGTGGCCAAGAGAGGTCTAACAAACAAGGGAGAGAGGTCGAGACAGAAGTATGGAGAAAATACAGACATGGGGAGGAGAGAGTGTATGTTTGTGACATAGAGATCCCCTGGAGATCGTGATGGGACTACATGGGTGGGAGGTTGAGTGACAAGGTGTGTGCCCGATAGAAGATACCTCGAGACATATCGATATAGACGTAAAGATGGAAGGAGACAATACGTCTGTTCCTGATGGCTAGTGAGAGATAGTCATACTTAGGGGGAGTGTGTGCGCCTATGATGGAGGGAGGGATTATGGTACTTAGGGGGTGATACGTCCATTTTGTATCATGTTTTATTACTATTATTTATAAATTTTAATCAATAATAATGCTTTTCGTAGTAATTCTAATGCCTTTCTCTCATAATTTGCATGCAGCACACCAAGAGGGAGAATTTCGGTAGCTGGAAATCTGGACCTGGAAAATCTGCACAACTCCAAATGAGCTGAAACTTTACAGAGATTGTTTATGGATTATTTGAGAAATACTAGAGCCAATAAACACCAGTGGGGGGCCACCAGGTGGGCACAACCCACCTGGGCATGCCAGGACCCCCAGGCGCGCCCTAGTGGGTCATGGCCTCCTCGACCCACCTCTGGTGCCCATCTTCTTGTACATAAGTCATTTTGGCCTAGAAAAAAATCAGAGGAGGACTTTCGGGACGAAGCGCCGCCGCCTCGATGCGGGACTTGGGCAGGAGCAGTTTTGCCCTCTAGCGGAGCGATTCCGCCGGGGAAACTTCCCACACGGAGGGGGAAATCATCGTCATCATCATCACCAACAACTCTCCTATCTTGGGGAGGGCAATTTCCATCAACATCTTCAACAACACCATCTCCTCTCAAACCCTAGTTCATCTCTTGTGTTCCATCTTGTTACCGGAACTATAGATTGGTACTTGTGGGTGAGTAGTGTTTATTACATCTTGTAGTTGATTACTATATGGTTTATTTGGTGG
Source organism: Triticum aestivum (assembly GCF_018294505.1). Classification (NCBI taxonomy): domain Eukaryota; kingdom Viridiplantae; phylum Streptophyta; class Magnoliopsida; order Poales; family Poaceae; genus Triticum; species Triticum aestivum. The sequence continues at coordinate 252,010,269 of NC_057797.1, forward strand.
AAGATTACATGTTCTGATCCATTATGCTATCTAATACTCCTCTAATCATGAACATGTTTATCATTTGTGAGTAGTTCTTTTGTTCTTGAGGTCATGGGAGAAATCATGTTGCAAGTAATCATGTGAACTTGATATGTGTTTGATAGTATGTATGTTGTTATTCCCTCAGTGGTGTCATGTGAACATAGACTACATGACACTTCACCATATTTGGGCCTAAGGGAATGCATTGTGGAGTAGCAAATAGATGGTGGGTTGCGAGAGTGACAGAACCTTAAATCACAGTTTATGCGCTATTTCGTAAGGGGCCGATTGGATCCAAAAGTTTAATGCTATGGTTAGAATTTATTCTTAATACTTTTCTCGTAGTTGCGGATGCTTGCGGGAGGGTTAATCATAAGTAGGAGGTTTGTTCAAGTATGAAAGGAACCTAAGCACTGGTCCACTCACATATCAAATTATCAAAGTAGCGAATACAAATCAAACCAACATGATGAAAGTGACTTGATGAAATTCCCATGTACCCTCAAGAACGCTTTGCTTATCATAAGAGACCGTTTTGGCCTTTCCTTTGTCTCCAAAGGATTGGGCTACCTTGCTGCACTCGTGTTACTATTATCGTTACTTGATCGTTACAAATTATCTTGCTATCAAACTACTCCGCTACTTACAATTTCAGCACTTGCAGACAATACCTTACTGGAAACTAGTTGTCATTTCCTTCTGCTCCTCGTTGGGTTCGAAACTCTTACTTATCGAAAAGAGCTACAATTGATCCCCAATACTTGTGGATCATCAAGGCTATTTTCTGGCACTGTTGCCGGGGAGTGAAGCGCCTTTGGTAAGTGGAATTTGGTAAGGAAACATTTATATAGTGTGCTGAAATTTATTGTCACACTATGGAAAACAATCCTTTGAGGAGTTTGTTCGGGGTGTCTTCACCTTAGCCGGAACCACAATTAGCTACCCCTTAACCTACTACACCTACTGAAAATATTGAATATGAATATCCATTGGGTATGATAGAACAACTGCTAGCTAATTATTATGCAGGAGATGGAACCAAACATCCTGATATGCACTTGATATATGTGGAACAAATTTGTGGATTGTTTAAGCTTGCAGGTTTACCCGGAGATGAAGTTATGAGAAAGGTTTTCCCTTTATCTTTGAAGGGAAAAAGCGTTGGCATGGTATAGGCTATGTGATGATATTGGATCATGGAATTGGAATCGTTTGTAATTGGAGTTCCACCAAAAAATTTATCATATGCATCTAGTTCATCATGATCGGAATTATATATATATAATTTTTGGCCTCGTGAAGGAGAAAGTATTGCTCTAGTTTGGGGGAGGCTTAAGCCAGTGTTATATTCATGCCCCAATCATGAGCTCTCAAGTGAAATTATAATCCAGAATTTTTATGCTCGTCTTTCTCGTAATTATCAAACCATGCTTGATACTTCTTGTGCTGGTTCATTTATGAAGAAGACTATTGAATTCCGGTCGGATCTTTTGGAAAGAATTAAACGCAACTCTAAATATTGGGAACTCGATGAAGGTAAAGAGTCAGGTATTAAACTTAAGTATGTGTGTGTTAAATCTTTTATGGATACCGATGCTTTTCAATAGTTTAGCACTAAATATGGACTTGACTCTGAGATAGTAGCCTCCTTTTGTGAATCATTTGCTACTCATGTTGAACTCCCTAAGGATAAGTGGTTTAAATATCACCCACCTTTTAAAGAAGAAATTAAAGAACTAGTACCAGTTAAAGAAGAAACTATAATTTATAATGTTGACCCAGTTGTTCCTTTTGCTTATATTGAGAAACCACCTTTCCCTGTTAGGATTAAGGAACATTCTAAAGTTAGAAATGTGGTTAAAAAAAGCTATATTAGAACACCTAAACCTGATGAACAAATTAAAGTTAAACCTGGTATTGCTATGGTTAAAGATCTCTTAGAACAAGATATGGATGGGCATGTTATTTACTTCTGTGAAGAAGCTGCTAGAATTGCTAAACCAGATAAAAGGGATAAGCATAGACTTGTTGTTGACATGCATGTTATTTTAGTTAAAATGGGAGATCACCGTTATCATGGTTTATGCAACATGGGTGCTAGTGTGTGTGCTATTCCTTACACTTTATATGAATAAATCATGAAAGAAATAGCACCTACTGAGATAGAAGCAATACATGTTACTATTAAACTTGCTAATAGAGACACCATATCACCAATTGGGATTGTTAGAGATGTTGAAGTCTTGTGTGGGAAAATAAAATACCCAACTGATTTTCTTGTTCTTGGTTCCCCACAAGATGAATTTTGTCCCACTATCTTTGGTAGACCTTTCTCGAATACAGTTAATGCTAAGATAGATTGTAAGATACAAACTATTGGTGTTAGCTTTGGTAATGAGTCTCATGAGTTTAATTTTTTCGAAGTTTAGTAGAAATCATCATGAAAAAGAATTGCCTAGTAAGGATGAATTGATTGGTCTTGCTTCTATTGTTGTTCCACCTACTGATCCTTTAGAACAATATTTGCTAGACCATGAAAATGATTTACATATGCATGAAAGAAATGAAATAGATAAGGTTTTGTTTCAACAACGTCCTCTGCTTAAACACAATTTGCCTATTGAAACTTTGGGAGGTCCTCCTCCATGCAAAGGTGATCTTGTGTTTTAATTAAAACAATTGCCAAACACTTTGAAATATTGTTATCTTGATTAAAAGAAGATATATCCTATTATTATTAGTGCTAACCTTTCAGAACATGAAGAAGAAAGATTATTGAAAGATCAAATGAAGCACCGGGCTGCTATTGGATATACTCTTGATGATTTAAAGGGCATTAGGCCCACTCTATGTTAGCACAAAATGAATATGGAACCTGATGCTAAACCCGTTGTTGATCACCAACGTCGGTTCAATCCAAAAATGAAGGAAGTGGTAAGAACGGAAATCTTAAAACTTCTCGAAGCAGGTATAATCTATCCAATAGCTGATAGTAGATGGGTAAGTCCCGTTCATTGTGTCCCTAAGAAAGGAGGTATTACTGTTGTTCCTAATGATAAAAATGAACGTATTCCACAAAGAATTGTTACAGGCTATAGAATGGTAATTGATTACATAACATTAAACAAAGCAACTAGAAAAGATCATCACCCCTTGCATTTTATTGATCAAATGCTTGAAAGATTATCTAAGCACACACAGTTTTGCTTCCTAGATGGATACTCTGGCTTTTCAAAAATACCTGTCTCTCAACCTAAACAAGAAAAGACTACTTTTACTTGTCCCTTTGGAACTTATGCTTATAGACGTATGCCTTTTGGTTTATGTAATGCACCTGCTACTTTTCAAAGATGTATAACTACTATATTCTCTGACTTTTGTGAAAAGATTGTTAAGGTTTTCATGGATGACTTTCTATTTATGGGAAGTCTTTTGATGATTGTTTAAGCAATCTTGAGCGAGTTTTTGCAGATATGTGGCACTTTATGGTTAATGAAGGCATTATCTTGGGACATAAAATTTCTGAAAGAGGTATCTAAGTGGACCAAGTTAAGGTTGACGCAATTGAGAAAATGCCATGTCCTAAGGACATCAAAGGTATTCGTAGTTTCCTAGGTCATGCTGGTTTCTATAGGAGATTTATCGAAGACATTTATAAAATTTCTAGGACTCTTACTAATCTTTTGCAAAAGGATATTCCTTTTGTTTTTGATGATGATTGTTTAGAAGACTTTGATACATTCAAGAAAGCCTTAATTCTACACCTATTGTTCAACCACCTAATTGGAACTTCCCTTTTGAAATTATGTGTGATGCTAGTGATTATGCTGTTGGTGCTATCTAGGACAAAGAGTTGATAAAATACTTAATGTTATTCATTCTGCTAGTAAAACTCTAGACAATGCTCCAAGAAATTATGCTACTACTGAAAAACAATTCCTAGTAGTGGTGTTTGCTTGTGATAAATTTAGATCTTATATTGTTGATTCCAAAGTAACTGTTCCCACAGACCATGCTCCTATTAAATATCTTATGGAAAAGAAAGATGCTTAACCTAGACTTATTCGTTAGGTTCTCTTGTTACAAGATATTGATTTACATATCATTGATAGAAAAGGAGCTGAGAACCCCGTAGCCGATAATTTGTCTTGGCTTGAAAATGTGCTTGATGACCCACTACCTATTGATGATAGTTTTCCTGATGAGCAGTTAGTTGTAATAAATGTTGCTCGTGGTACTCCTTGATATACAGACTATGCTAATTACATTGTTACTAAATATTTACCACCTAGCTTTACATACCAGCGAAAGAAAAAAATATTCTATGATTTAAGACATTACTTTTGGGATGTCCCACATCTTTATAAAGGAGTAGATGGTATTATTAGGCATTGCGTACCTGAGCATGAACAGGGGCAAATCCTACGGAATTGTCACTCCGAAGCTTATGGAGGGCATCATGCTAGATATAGAACTGCTCACAAGGTATTGCAATCTGGATTCTATCGGCCTACTCTCTTCAAGGATGCCTGTCGGTGTCAAAATCGGCGGATCTCGGGTAGGGGGTCCCGAACTGTGCGTCTTGGCGGATGGTAACAGGAGACAAGGGACACAATATTTTACCCAGGTTCGGGCCCTCTTGATGGAGGTAAAACCCTAAGTCCTGCTTGATTAATATTGATGATATGGGTAGTACAAGAGTAGATCTACCATGAGATCAAGGAGGCTAAACCCTAGAAGCTAGCCTATGGTATGATTGTTGTATGATGAAGTTGTCCTACGGACTAAAACCCTCCGGTTTATATAGACACCGGAGAGGGTTAGGGTTACACAAAGTTGGTTACAATGGTAGGAGATCTTGAATATCCGCATCGCCAAGCTTGCCTTCCACGCCAAGGAAAGTCCCATCCGGACACGGGACGAAGTCTTCAGTCTTGTATCTTCATAGTCCTGGAGTTCGACTGAAGGTATAGTCCGGCTACCCGAACACCCCCTAATCCAGGACTCCCTCAGTAGCCCCTGAACTAGGCTTCAATGACGACGAGTCCGGCGCGCAGATTGTCCTCGGCATTGCAAGGCGGGTTCCTCCTCCAAATTCTTCATAAAAGTTTGTAAACACCAAGGGTAGTGTCTGGATCTGCAAAATAAGTTTCCACATATTGCCACAGAGAGAATAATATTAACACAAATCTAATTTGCCGACGTACTCCGCAGCGTGACATCACACTACAGCCAAGCTTTTATTCGAATCGTTTTCACTTTTCCACCTCAGCGTGTTTTGCGAGGCGGTTTCCTTGGCACGTCTTGTCAAAGCAGAGATCGTGTCCCCTTTATTTACGGGATTCTCATCAATACGGACATGGGTAACCCAACCGCGCCACTTATCATGGTGCTTGGGAGGCAAGCAAGTTTTACTAGGCTGGTGGGGACGCATAGTCTTGTCCTCCCATATAAGGGGATAAGGATCCACCTTTTTACCTACGCCTTTTTCCTCCTTTGCCTATCCATCTTCTGCACACCCGAGCTCCAGCGCCCAAGCCCGCACTTCCTACCTCAACCTTCTCCAACAATGTCCGGAGCGGGAGGCAAGTGGATGGTCTCCTCCGTCACGGAGGGCCATGTCAAAAAGCTAAGGAAGGCCGGATACTTGTCCAAGGACATCGCGCACCGGCTTCCTGAGGAGGGGCAGCTTCTCCCCACCCCAAGGCCCCATGAGAGGGTAGTATTTCTTCCCCACTTCCTTCGCGGACTGGGTTTTCCTCTCCAACCATTTGTCCACGGACTCATGTTCTACTACAACCTAGATTTCCACGATCTGGCCCCGAACTTCATCCTCAATATCTCGGCGTTTATCGTCGTGTGTGAGGCCTTCCTCTGCATCCACCCCCATTTTGGTCTCTGGCTCAAGATCTTCAACGTCAAGCCAAAGGTGGTGCGCGGCAACCAGGCGGAGTGCGGGGGTGCCATGGCGGGCAAAATAGCCAACGTCCTATGGCTCGAGGGCTCCTTTGTGGAGACCTTGAAGGGGTGGTAGTCAGGGTGGTTTTACATCACCGAGCCACGCGATCCGAAGTGGATCGCAGCCCTTGAATTCCGATCCGGACCCCCTACACGGCTCACGTCCTGGAAGGAGACGGGATTGTCATGGGGCGACGAAGAAGAGGTGACCGGACTGCAAAAATGCATCCAATCCCTGGTGAACAAGCAGCTCAAGCTTGTCAACGTAGTCCAGGTCATGCTCGTCCGCCGGATCCTTTCGTGTCAAGAATGGGACTTCAATTTGTGGGAGTTCAACCCGGTGCAGCACCGAACTCTGAGCAGGCTCTTCGACACGATGTACAAAGATGTCTGGAAGGGGCTAACCAAAGGCGCCGAGGCTCCCACATCCTCCTCCGAAGACCACGGATTGAGCTCGTAGCATCCTTCTAGCGAGGTGAGATATTTCCATCTTTTACAGGATGTTAAGTTTTTTTCATAGTTTGACTCTATGCAGGATCTAAACTCCCTTACCTTTGATAGGATTGGCAGGCGCAGTCCGGACTGATTAACTGTCCGGCTCCCTTGCCCGAAGACCCAGCCCCTGCTCTCCTAGTGAAGCTGTTGATTCCGGCACCTTACGTGGTGCCGGAGAAGAAGGCCAAGAAGAAGAAGGCCACGGGGACTAGAAAGAGTTCTCGGAATATGGTGGTGTCGGACAAGACGCACTCCTCCCGTGAAGATGAGGAGGAGGAAGAAGAAACCTCTCCCCCTCCAGCGGGGGGAGGAAAGAAGAGGAAGGCGCCCTAGTAGGGGAGGCCGAAGGGTCCAAGAAGAGGAAAACCCCTTTGCCGGACTACGCCCCCGACGCCGATGAGGACGAAGAGGAGTGGCCGGACAGGGCCAAGCGTCCGACGAAATCGTAAGTGTTCGGATACCGGAGTAACTCATGATATTCCTTTTGTTGCACAGCTTCCCTAATGTCGAATATAATCATGCAGCCCGCCCAAGGACGGGCTCGACGAGTCGTCAAGCGGCTCCCTGGATTCATCGAACGTGAATTCGGTTTCGCCCGCTGCCTCCCCCTGTGCCGCGGATGACGCTGAAGTGGCGTCGCGACAAGCTCCGAGGCAAGAGGAGGTGGTCCAGGAGGAGGCGTGAGGCGACCTCCCGGATTCCAGGAGTAAAGGGGACAAGACCCCCCAGGGCTCCAAGTCCCGCTTTAAGCCGGACACCGTGCCGGAATCGTCAACAGTTCTGGACCGTGGCAGGCGAACTCCTGCCAAGAGGAGCAAGCCTACTGAGCCGGCGTCCTCAGTCCAACCGGAGGCGCCGGACAATCTGCTGGAGGTGCTTAAGGGCACCTCCATCGACGAGGAGCACCATACCATCATGAGTATGGTGGTCCAGAAGGTTCAGTCCGCCAAAAGCGGACTGACTGAAGCTTGTGCTAGCCTTCTAACAGGCTTCGAGGTAAGTAAAAAATATGTAAAAATATTACCGCATAGACAGTAGCCCCTGATGCTCTGTTTGGCGTTCGGAAAGAAAAGCCGAATAGAGGATCTATTAAATATTGTAGAAGTCTAACTAAAAAGTAGGCAATATACGTATGCAGGCTTCGCTGCTGGCTACCGCCGCACTGACTGCGGAGGTGGGTACCCTGAAGCAGGGCCTCGAGCGGACCGAGCAAGAGCTTGGCCTTGCCAAACGGCAGCTCGAGGAGAAAGAAGGTAAGAGATACCTTATAGAAAAAATGCCTATAAGAAGACGCAATTGCAAAAAATGACAGGAGTATACTGCTTATTTGTAGGGGCCACAACTGAGGTGGCGACCCTCAAGTAGGCGTTGTCCGAGGCCGAGAAGAAAGCGGCCACGGAGCGCACCGAGCAGAAGAAATTTGAGGCGCAGATCGGCTAGGTGCAGCAAGAGCTTCAGGCTCTCATGAAGAAACATGAGAGTTTGGATCTTGACTCGAAGACGCGAGCGTCCGAGCTGGATGCGGCCCTTAAAACTGCCAAATCTGTCAAGGCCGAAGCCCAGACGGCCCCCCCAAGAATTGGATGTGGTGAAAAAGATAGCGGCGGGTAAGGCATTCTCTATGCAAAGCAGACATATAAAAGTAAACTACTTGTTACTTACCCGAATCCGGAGCTCTCTAGGGGCATTCGCAGATCTTCCCCGCAGCGTATCCGATGTCGCCGCATTCTACCGAGCCGAGGAAGGCAGCTCGACGGAGAAGGTGTTCTGGTCTCAGTATGCTGAGGCCGGACACCATGTGCCCTTGAGCGACCAGCTGAAGCAGCTGGTCGAGCTCCACAAGGCGGCCGAACAGGCCCTGAAGGGCTTCATAGTTCGGCTGTGGCCTGGAGAGGCCCTGCCTGGGAGCTACTTCGGACTGGTGCGGCGGCTGGTGGAGGCTTGTCCAAGGCTCGAGGTCATCAAGCGCTCCGTTTGCATTGAAGGTGCCCATAGGGCCCTTGCCCGTGCAAAGGTGCACAGGGGTAAGATGGACGGTGAGAAGCTTGTGAGGGACGGGCCGCCGCCGGGGAAGGAGCATCACAAGCCCGAGAACTATTACAAGGATGTTCTGGCTGGTGCCCGCCTTATGGCGGATGAATGCACCAAGGATGTAATTTTTGAATGAACTCGCTCGTGTTATCCTGTGCGCTGAAAACTTGTTCATATGCGCTAAGCAATGCTTGTTGAATTTAAAATATTACTTTTTGTGCGGCCGCTTATCAAAAAATTGAGAGATGGCCAGTCGTCGGCTTCTACCCCCATGCCACTAGTGCTGGGGTGTTCGGGATAAACCTGAGCGCTCTTTTCCCATGATTGGGTCCGTCGAGGGAGGCGCTCAGCACAACGAACAAGGCAATCGGACTATAATGCTTGAACACTCTCACTTAGCCATAGAACTCTATAATTTTAAATTTCGGCGAAGCCCCTAGTATTCGGAAGACCGAGTTCGGGGCGCTATCCACACCTTGGCCGGACATAGTCGGTTCCTCGCTCGAAGCGGCATAAGTCTTTAAGGACTCGAAAAACCTCTCGAACAGCGACCGGTCTCTCGCGTCATCATGACAGTCAGTTTTAGCTTTCTCTACTGAGGTGCTCAGCCCAGCTCAACTGGGGCACAATCGCAGTAGTTCTCCTAGTGCTACCTAAGCTGATATAGCGGAACGTAAGGCACCAAAACATAGGAGCTAGGCAAACCCAACTATTGACCCAAATCATGATTCGGAGCCGATGCATATAGTGCTATAAGTTCGGGGTGCCGCACTTGTGAAAGTCTACGGACTTCTCATGCTGTATTGATGGGTACTGAAGCCCCTAGCATATTTTTGCCGTACCACGGTGTACGGATGCAACATGTTATTAATAAACATATATATAAAAAGAGGATAATGCAAAAATAGACAAAAAGCTATGCATTGTTTATAGAAAGGCTGCTATGAAAGCGGAACGATACAAATAGTGCGATAAGCAAAAGAAATTGGACTATTTAACATGTCCTAGCCAGGGGCAGGCCGCAGAATTGTATTAAAAACAGGTATACTGCTCGTAATAGAGACCACCTGGGAGTTCCATAATGCGGCGCGGCTTGTCTGCTTTCCTGGATCTTGCATCGTTTGCGCGGCATTTGAATTGCCGAACGGGTCGTCCGAAGTATGGAGTCCTGAGAGTAAGGAAGAAAGAAAAAAAAGGAATCCGGCAGCCCTTGGTGCGGTTTAAGCCGTTTTTTGGGCGTGCCGTGATAGTGCCCCTTCCCCTGTGCCCATGGTATTTCAAGAGCATTGTTATGTACACAAAGCACTAGTTTTGCTATATCGCGAGGGCTGGGGTTGGGTCCGCATTGCTATGCTAGCTCAGAACGTGCCAGCCGGTCTTGTTGTAGGGTACTCCGGGCGTGCTTGATAGTGTTCGGCTTTTTGAAGGCCGAACTGGAGAATTGCCTAGAGAGGCTGCTTTGTACTTCTGCTGCGAGCGCTGCCGTGTGCTCCTCCGTTCAGAGGGAGCGTTCGGTGTTCCCATTGGCCGCGATTACTCCTCTAGGGCCTGGCATCTTGATCTTGAGGTATGCATAGTGCGGTACCGCGTTGAATTTTGCGAATGCGGTTCGCCCGAGCAATGCGTGTTAGCCACTGCGGAACGGGACGATGTCGAAGATTAACTCCTCGCTTCAGAAGTTATCCGGAGATCCGAAGACCACTTCTAGTGTGACTGAGCCTGTACAGTTGGCTTCTACACCTGGTATGATGCCTTTAAAGGTCGTTTTGGTGGGCTTGATCCTCGAGGGATCTATGCCCATTTTTTGCACTGTATCCTGGTAAAGCAGGTTCAGGCTGTTGCCGCCGTCCATGAGGACTCTTGTGAGATGGAATCCGTCAATGATTGGGTCTAGAACCAATGCGGCGAAGCCGCCATGACGAATGCTAGTGGGGTGGTCCCTTCGATCAAAGGTGATCGGGTAGGAGGACCATCGGTTGATCTTTGGGGCGACTGGCTCTATCGCATATACGTCCCGTAACGCACGCTTCTGCTCCCTCTTGGGGATGTGGGTTGCGTATATCACGTTCACCGTCCGCACTTGCGGGGGAAATCCCTTCTGTCCACTGTTGTTCGGCGGCCTGGGCTCCTCCTCGTTGTCGCTATATAGCCCCTTGTCTTTGTTTTTGGCTCTTAACTTGCCTGCCTGCTTCAACACCCAACAATCCCTGTTGGTGTGATTGGCTGGCTTTTCGGGGGTTCCATGTATCTGGCACAAGCGGTCGAGTATTCGGTCCAAACTGAACGGGCCCTGAGTATTTCTTTTGAATGGCTTTTTCCGTTGACCGGATTTGTAGCCTCGGAATCCGGCATTAACTGTCGTATCCTCGTTGATGTCGCTGTTAACGCGGCGCTTTTGTTTGTTCCAAGGCGACCTGTCACTTTTGTCCATGGTATTAGAATTACCAGGTTTCTCGGTTAAGTTGTTGCTGCGAGCTAGCCAGCTATCTTCTCCCACGCAAAAGCGGGTCATGAGTGTCGTGAGGGCTGCCATAGATTTCGGCTTTTCCTGTCCTAGGTGCCGGGCCAGCCACTCGTCACGGATATTATGCTTGAAGGCCGCTAAGGCCTCTGCGTCTGGACAGTCGACTATCTGGTTTTTCTTTGTTAGGAACCGTGTCCAGAATTGCCTGGCTGATTCCTCTGGCTGCTGAATTATGTGGCTTAGGTCATCGGCGTCCGGTGGTCGCACATAAGTGCCCTGGAAGTTGTCAAGGAATGCGGCTTCCAGGTCCTCCCAAGAACCAATTGAGTCTACTGGCAAGCTATTAAGCCAATGCCGAGCCGGTCCCTTAAGTTTGAGTGGGAGGTATTTGATGGCGTGTAGATCATCACCGCGGGCCATGTGGATATGAAGGAGATAATCCTCGATTCATACCGCATGATCTGTTGTGCCATCGTACGATTCGATGTTTACGGGTTTGAAGCCCTCAGGGATTTTACGATCCATTACTTCATCTGTGAAGCATAGTGGGTGTGCGGCGCCTCTGTATTGGGCTATATCACGACGCAGCTCGAAGGAGCTTTGTTTGTTGAGTTCGGCTCGGCCGGATTCATTGCATCCGGAGTGACGATCATCGCCACGTGCCATGGAGCGCCTGCGCGATCCGTAGATCGATCTTGTTTTCCTTGCCTTGTCCTCCAGTATGTTGCGCAGGTCGGGTGCATTTTCCCATGCCTTAGTATGCTTGACGTGGCGCCAGGGCATGGCTTGAGTGGAGGGCCGAGAGGCCTCTCTGTCGCGGCCACGTCATGCGCTGGTGATGTAGGTGCTTCCTCCTCTAGTCGGGGTAGCAGCCTGCGCTTTGGGTAACTCTTGGAGGGGCGTTCGAGTTCATACTCTTTGGCCACAAGGACTTCAGTCCATCTGTCAGCTAGCAAATCTTGACTAGCTCTAAGCTGTTGCTGCTTTTTCTTGAGGCTGCTTGCCGTGGCCATAAGCCTGCGTTTAAAACGCTCTTGTTCGGCGAGATCCTCTGGCACGACGAACTCATCATCGTCGAGGCTTGCATCGTCTTCGGAGGGAGGCGTATAATTATCGTCCTCAACCTCTTGGTCCGCCGCCCACTCGTGAGGGCTGGCTTCTCTGTCCTCCAGTGCTGAATCTTGCTGGAGGGGGTGTCCTTCGACGCTATCCGGAGTAGTATTATCTCCCGTGCCGGAATCACCATTTTTGCTTTGGCGGGATTTAGAGCGGCGCCGCTGACGCCGGCGCTTGGGCTGTTTCTTAGAGGTATCGTCCCCCGCTGTTTCATCGCCATCTCCATCCTTTGGAGTGTCCACCATATATATGTCATATGACGAGGTGGCCTTCCAGTGCCCTACAGGTGCTGGTTCTTGTTCGTCTGCTGCATCGTCGTCCATCTCGTTGATGTCTTCGGAGTCGATGTCAATCATGTCGGTTAAGTCGTCGACAGTGGCTACGAAGTGGGTGGCGGGTGGGTTTTGAATTTCTTCATCGTCCGTATCCCAACCTTGCTGACCGTAGTCCGGCTAGGGCTCTCCTGATAAAGAGAGAGACTTTAGGGAATTCAGGATGTCGCTGAAGGGCGAGTGCTGAAAGATGTCCGCGGTGGTGAACTCCATTATCGGCACCCAATCGGATTCGATCGGCAGGGGCATGGGGGGCTCGGAGTTCGGAGAGGAATCCGGCTCCTCGGAGTCATGGGCCATGCGGAGTGCGGGGCTGGAGTTCGGTTCGATCGCCTCTGAGATTGCAGCCCCTGAGGCAGCGTCTAACCGCTGATCCTCGATCAGCGCAGTAGGCTCCGAATCAATGGTCGGAGCCGATGCGTTTGCGGCCTCCAAGGCGTTGTTCGGCGGCAGAGCTATATCATGCCCATCGAGACAGTGCGGGCGCGCTTGGCTGTGGCTCAAATCCATCGAAGATCAAGTCCCCGCGGATGTCAGCCGTGTAGTTTCGGCTTCCAAACCTTACCTGATGGCCAGGGGCGTAGCTTTCGATCTGCTCAAGGTGGCCAAGCGAATTGGCCCGCAGTGCGAAGCCGCCGAAGACGAAGATCTGTCCGGGGAGAAAAGTCTCACCCTGGACTGCAACGTTGTTGATGATCGAAGGAGCTATCAGGCCTAAAAGCGACAACACAGAGGAACTCTCAATGAAAGCACCAATGTTGGTGTCAAATCTGGCGGATCTTGGGTAGGGGGTCCCGAACTGTGCGTCTAGGCGGATGGTAACATGAGACAAGGAACACAATGTTTTACCCAGGTTTGGGCCCTCTTGATGGAGGTAAAACCCTACGTCATGCTTGATTAATATTGATGATATGGGTAGTACAAGGGTAGATCTACCACTAGATCAAGGAGGCTAAACCCTAGAAGCTAGCCTATGGTATGATTGTTGTATGATGAAGTTGTCCTACAGACTAAAACCCTCTGGTTTATATAGACACCAGAGAGTGTTAGGGTTACACAAAGTTAGTTACAATGGTAGGAGATCTTAAATATCCGCATCGCCAAGCTTGCCTTCCACGCCAAGGAAAGTCCCATCCGGACACGGGATGCAGTCTTCAATCTTGTATCTTCATAGTCCTGGAGTCCGGCTGAAGGTATAGTCCGGCTACCCGAACACCCCCTAATCCAGGACTCGCTCAATGCCCATAAGTTTATCTCTTCTTGTGCTGAATGTCAGAGAATAGGTAATATCGATAAGCGTCAAGAAATGCCTATGAATTATTCACTCTCTGTTAAACCATTTGATGTTTGGGGATTTGATTACATGGGACCTTTTCCTTCCTCTAATGGGTATACACATATTTTTCTTGTTGTTGATTATGTTACTAAATGGGTAGAAGCTATTCCAACTAGTAGTGCTGATCATAACACCTATATTAAAATGCTTAAGGAAGTTATTTACTCAAGGTTTGGAGTCCCTAGATATTTAATGACTAATGGTGGTTCACATTTTATTCATGGTGCTTTCCATAAAATGCTTGCCAAGTATTATGTTAATCATAGAATTGCATCACCCTACCATCCTCAGTCTAATGGTCAAGTTGAACTTAGCAACAGAGAAATAAAATTAATTTTGCAAAAGACTGTTAATAGGTCCAGGAAGAATTGGTGTAAGAAATTAGATGATGCACTTCGGGCTTATAGAACATCATATAAAAATCCTATGTGTATGTCTCCTTATAAAATGGTTTATGGAAAAGCTTGTCATTTGCCACTTGAGTTTGAACATAAATCATATTGGGCAGTTAAAGAACTCAATTATGATTTCAAACTTGCTGGTGAAAAGAGGTTATTTGATATAAGCTCCTTAGATGAATGGAGAACCCAAGCTTATGAGAATGCAAAGTTATTCAAAGAAAAAAGTTAAAAGATGGGCATGACAAAAGAACTCAAAAGCATGAGTTTAAAGTTAGAGAATATGTTCTTATGTACAACTCTTGTATTAGATTTTTTGCAGGAAAGCTGCTCTCGAAATGGGAAGGCCCATACATCATCGAGGAGGTTTACCAGTCTGGAGCCATCAAAATAAGTAACTCTGAAGGTACTAACCCGAAGGTTGTCAATGGACAAAGAATAAAGCATTATATCTCAGGTACGCCTATCAATGTTAAAAGTGATATTATCCAAACCATGACACCAAAAAAACATATAAAAGAGTCCTTCCGGAACATATAAAAGAGTCCTTCCGGAACACGCCTATCAATGTTAAAAGTAAATGGACTTCAAAAAATCCGTTTTGGAATATTTTAAAATTTTGGAAATAAAGAAACTTCCAGGAAGCGTCCCCAGGTGGGCACACCTGGGACACCTTCCGTACTCCGTTTTTCTACCATATATATACTTGTCCTCCAAGATAAAAAAATCTATATATACTTCCCGAACCTGTTGATCACCGTGTTGCGAAGAAATCCTCTATTATCTTTTTCCATGTTGTTTTCTGTCAGATCCCATCTACCATGGCCTCTTCAAGCCCCTCCAAGGACAAGTTCTTCAAGAACGTCATCAACCCATATTTACAGGAAGGTCATCCAGATGCATGAGGGGGTGCTTCACCTCCGCGATGTGCCATGTCCCAAGGGGATGGGAACCGTGGAGGCCAGGCTTGAAGCTATGGAGCAAGACGTCTTCCTATGCAAGGGGATAGTGGAGCGTGGGCTTAATGCCAATCATCTCATGATCACGGACCTTTCCTATGATTTCAAGGTGGATGGCAAGCCCATGAAGGACATCATCTTCACCCTCAATGAGCAAATCAACTTTCTCCCAAGCCTGATCTGTGATCTTCAAAACCAAGTCTTTGAATATGAGGCAAGGTTTAAAGGTATGAGTTTGGTTGCTGGTTGTAGGACCCGTGAGACTCACTCCTCCTCTTATGATGGTGGGCCACTGCCATGGAAATCCGAGGACAAGATCTCTCCTTCATCACCACCATCATCTTCTTCACCACCAAAAGAAAATTGAGTATCGGGTATGGGCACTCCCCTTGGATTCCACCAAGCTTGGGGGAGGTGCCCCGGTATCGTTTCATCCCACTATCTTTTTGCTTTTACTTATTTTAGTTTGATCATTTGCTTTTAGATGAAATACAGTTTAGTTCGATCCTTTCTTCTTTAAGAGTTTGCTTAGTGATCTATCCTTGTAATCGTGTGCAAGTTAAATAATAAAGTTAGTTTGAGTTTTTGCTTTCTTTACTTTCATGTTGCAAATAAAGAAAAGAAATAAAGAAAGAGAAATAGAAAGGAAATAAATGAAGAAAGGAAATAAATCAACAATATTATATACTAATTCTATGGTAGGTGATGGGACCACATAAGGAAAAGTATAAGTAGAAAATTTTATTAGAGATTGACAAACATAGCATTAGTCAATGATGCAACTCATGAAAGAATTAATAAGGGAAGAGAAGATTCACATATAGATATACTATCCTAGAAATCTTTTGTGATTGTGAGCCCTCATCAAAATATTATATGCCAAAATTGTTGACATTGGACATGGAAGACAACTTAATGATTTATGGTTGTTTATATTCACATTGAAGTCATATTGTCATAGATCCTTTAACATGTGATGTTTTCCCCCTATCTTTGCTAGGCAAAAATTCCGTAAGTAGAGATACTACTTGTGCATCCAAAAACCCTTAAACCCAAATCTTCTTCAAGTGTCCACCATATTTACCTAGGGATTGAGCAAGATCCCTCAAGTAAGTTGTCGTTGGTGCAAAAAGGCAATAAAAATCGCTTCTAAAACTGTGAGATCATTTAGTGTAAGAGAAAGTTGAGCATTGTATGAACTTGGATGACAAAGAATAAAAGCCACAAACTTCATAACAAAGGTTTTCATCTTAAGAGGCAATACAACGTGACGTTCTCTTGCATTAAGGGATTGAGCATACAAACAAATAAGCGCATGGAAACCTCTGCTTCCCTCGGCGAAGGGCCTATCTTTTACTTATATGCAAAGAGTCAATGTTTTTCTCTCCATTCCTTTTATTTTTATCTTTTGACAAGCATCATGTGGTGAGCAAAGATATAGGAACATATGTCTAGTTGAATATAGATATCATGAGTTATTATTGTTGACATCACCCTTGAGGTGAGTATGTTGGGAGGCGAAACTATAAGCCCCTATCTTTCTATGTGTCCGGTTGAAATGTTTTGCTCATGGTTATGAGGTGAGTGTTAGCAATCATAGAATACTATATGATGGTTGAGTATGTGGACTTGCCTAAAGGCTCCGACATGTGACCCTTCCTGAAAAGATGATGAATTATAGTTGCGAAGTTGACAGAGAACATAGTTTGTTGGTTTCTAATAGAGTTTTTTCTTTATACTTCAGTTGTGTGATGAACTATTACTTATTCATGAGAAGTATATGATAAAAGTTCTATGTTAAAAGTCCTATGTTTAATTTTGTTGCTGTTATAATAATCAACATGATGCTTCCATGTCCGTATTTTGTTTTTCTCGACACCTCTCTCTCAAAGCAAGTGGACATGTTTTTCGATTTCGGTTTTCACTTGAGGACATGCGAGGTCTAAGCTTGGGGGAGTTGATACGTCCATTTTGCATCATGTTTTCTTACTGTTATTTATAATGTTTTTATCCATAATACTACTTTTTGGAGTAATTCTAATTCCTATTATCTCATAATTTGAAACGAACACACCAAGAGGGAGAATTCCAGCAGATGGAAATATGGACGTGGAAAAGCTACGTAAGGCCACCTATTCTGCGCAACTCCAAATGAGTTGAAACTTTACGAAGATTTTTTATGGATTATTTGAGAAATACTGGAGCCAATAAATACAAGAAGGGGGCCACCAAGTGGGCACAACCCACCTGGGAACGCCAGGCCCCCCAGGAACGCCCTGGTGGGTTGTAGCCTCCTCGGCCCACCTTCGGTGCCCATCTTCTGGTATATAAGTCATTTTGACCTAAAAAATCAAAGGATGACTTTCGGGACAAAGCGTCGCTGCCTCGAGGAGGAACTTGGGAAGGAGCACTTTTGCCCTCCGGTGGAGCGATTCCGCCAGGGGAGCTTCCCTCCCGGAGGGGGAAATCATCGTCATTATCATCACCAACAACTCTCCCATCTTGAGGAGGGCAATCTCCATCAACATCTTCAATAGCACCATCTCCTCTCAAACCCTAGTTCATCTCTTGTGTTCAATCTTGTTACCGGAACTATAGATTGGTACTTGTGGGTGACTAGTAGTGTTGATTACATCTTGTAGTTGATTACTATATGGTTTATTTGGTGGAAGATTATATGTTCTCTCCCTCTCCTTGGGGACATGGTTTTCTCTTCGGGATCAACCCTTGGCTTAGACTTCTCCAAGGGTTTGGAATTTGTGGGTACTATCTCCAGATCTACTGGTTTTTCAGTTCATACTATGGACGCCACTTGTTATTTCACGTTGGTTGTGTCCTTTAGCCGTCATGAATTCAGGCTCAATGATCATTCTTTGGCGGCAGCATTGGAGGCTGCTATTGGTGGATCTGCAATCTAGTTGGGTGTCCCATGCATACGTGACAAGGTTTATTCTTTCAACGTTTCCTCCAAGCAAGTTGGTTTCTATGTTGTTGATCTTAGATACTTTGAATGCCCACAATTCAAATGTTATTTTAATCTCTCGGGTCGTGGGGGTCCAAATTGGGAACATGAGTTTAATTTTGGAAGTTAGAATGTGAGGCGGAGTGGATCTTAGTTAGTCCATCTAAGAGAAGGGCAGTGCTTTGGATGATTGTTATCCATAAACCACCGACTAAGTCCTCCTTTTGGTCTTCTGGTTCTATGCCAAAGAAACATTCCTTTGCAACCTTTCAGAATTATCAAGCATTCAATGGATATAGATACCCTGCCACGCAGGATTGTACTGATACAATTTCTGATGCTGGATATGTGCTCCCTGCAAATGAGCGTTTGGTTATTTGAACCTCGCCGCCGGGGCGAACCTCCAGTGGATGGTGGCTATTCCAACTATTGTTTTTGGCACTGTTGGGTCACCGCGGATTCGGCGTGCTATTTCTCCGGCTGAGGATTTGCAACTTCATGATCCTCATGCACCGTGCGATCCACCTACGTCGGCTAGTTTGGTTACGTTAGCCCCTGCTCCTCCGGTTTCCCTTGTTGGCCAACTTTGCTTGATGAGCCGCTGCCCACCACCCTGCCATTGGATATCCCCTCTTCCCAGGAAGTTGCTGCTATGTTTGATGATATGGTCAATGACATGGTGGATCGTGTCCTTGCCTTCTCCAAATGTCACCAACGGGGCCACTTGTCGGTCTCCTGCCCTGTCTGCCCGGCTTGGTCACGCAATGGTTATCTTCGACGGGATTGCATTAATTGGGAAAGGGATAATGGTTGTGTTTGGAGAGTTAAAAAACCGTAACAAAATCCAGAAAAATCTCCACTATTGATTCCCATACCCGCCACGAGTCAGCCTCCTATTCCCTCTCCAAGGGACTCCTCCGGTATAGAGACGACCCACGCGCCGGTGCCAACGAGTCCCATCGCATCTTCACCTCTTCTTGTGCACCAGAAACCTTCTCCAACTCCACCAGAGCCAGATATGGAAAAAATTCCCTTGGATCCCCTCGAGTTCGTTCCACCAGGGTTTGAGATCATCAACGGTGGATCTACTCGGCTGCCTCAGACCTTCTTCTCTCTGGCCATTGCTCCTAACCAGGGGCATGAGCAGTTCGCCATTGGCATTGTGGAGCCTCTGCCGCCACCTGGGAAGATTCATCACTCCGGCAACTGGTTAGTGATTATGTGATGACTCAGCTTCACCGTGATGTTCTTAGTGATCAACAATGGATTGAGGGTGTGGGCTTGTTTGAGTTTCGTACTCCTGCATCTAGGCATGCTATTATGAATCATCCTCCTTATGATATTGGCAATGGTAACTTTGTTTGGTTTAGTCCTCATGATCAAGGCATCAATCGCAGAGCCACTCAGGGTTTTCGTAGGGGTTGGATAATGATGTTGGGTGTTCCCTTGGATTACTGTACTACACAACAGATCTCTGATGCAGTTAGCACTTTTGGTCGCTTTCGTATCTGGCATCAAGATGATCCACGGATGGTAAGGACTTTGGTTTATGTTTTTTTCGATGCCCTCAGCAAGTGCCTAGAGATGTTGTCTATCGTGAGTATGCTGATTTAGGACATACACGTATATCTTGGACTGCTTCGATCTATGTTCTCTTTGCAGAATTTTCTGATATTCTGCCAGCGTACGAAGATCCGATGCCGTTCAATGGAAACCCTCACCCGCTGCCTGGAAATATGCCTTTTGATGATGTCAATTTTGTCATGCCTGAGTTTCCGAAGCTGGGATGGAACGAGGCCCCTCTTGCTCACAATGATGATCAGTAGTAAGCTAACCAGCATGACAATGTGGTTATTGAGGAAGTTCTTGAGGATGAAGCTCAGCCTGTTTCTCAAGATTCAGTGGTTATGCAAAACTCTGGACCCGTCGATTCTGCTAAGGGATCTGTCAATGATCAACAAGGGGCTATTGTAGCTTATGTGTCGCCTCTCATCCAACCACCTGTTGTTATTGGCCAAGTTTTGACTGTCTTCAGACTGGTGCTTCCTCCAGTGATGCAATGGACCAGGTCTTTTCAGTGCATGTTGCCCATCTTTGATATGATGCCAATTCCTCGAGGGTTACAATTCTCTAGCCCCTTCAAGCCGGTAATCCTATCAAAAAGCACTTGGGAGGTTTCATTCTCATACACTGCTATGGGTAACAAGCTGGATTTCCATCGTTCCCCTATTTGTCGGGCCTTGATTATCCCAAGAAAGCCTCCTGTTGCTCGTGCTCTTTGTTTTGACTCTGTTGATCAAGATTGCTCTATGGATGATTCAACTTTGTCTACTGTTGAGATGTCTGCCTTCAACTTCTCTGCTGCTTCGGTTGGGCGCCCAATTCGTGCTTGCAAACCAAAACCTGTTACCATCGAGTCTGAGATCAGACATAATGCCAGGCTCTCTACCTTACATGATGGTTTCATGCACTCCACTCTGGCCAAGCCTGCCCCTCTGAAGAACCAACAGCAAAATCTCAGAAGAAGCACAAGGTTTCAACCAATGATGAGCTGCCGCATGCTCCTCCATCTGCAGATCAAGCTACTGTCCCACCTCCCACTCCAATCAATGTGCTACAACGTGGTGGACTTCTTCTTGGCATTGGACCTCAGAAGCTCACTAAGGAGAAGCTTGAGGCTTCTTCATGCGAGCCCTCATCTGCTTCTTCTAGTTCTGATGATAGCTAAATCTTTACTATGGTTGGGTTTATGGTTAACCCTTGTGAAAGCCATTTATCTTGCTTTCTGTTTTAGGTTTTCTCTGAACATTTATGCTATTGCTTGGCTGAACTGGCACTGCCATTGTGTGGCAGTCTTTTCTTGTTGCTTTATTTTGGTCTGTAATGAATCAATATGACTTTAGAGACTGGAAAGTGCTGTGCTAGAATGTTCATGGTCTGAATTCGGATGATAGACAGCATGCAGCCCATTAGCAAATCAATGAAAGTGCTTGTTCCATTGTTTGTCTTGAAGAAACTAAATGTGAGGTCATTGATCAGCACTTTATTCGCAAGTGTTGTCCACGACATTTTGATCAATTTGTTCATGTACCATCTTCTCGAGCTTCGGGTGGGTTGTTGGTTGTGTGGAATTCTGCTATGTTTGCTGGTAAATTAATCCAGTCTACTAGTTTTGGCATTGTTGTGGAGTTTACATCTACTCATAACTCTCAAACCTGGACATTGGTCACTGTTTATGGGCCCTATCAAAACCCAGCTAGGAATGTTTTTGTTAACTGGTTGCGTGATCTGATTATCCCTCATGATGCTAATTGGCTGTTGTTGGGTGATTTTAATTTCTTGCGCATGATGGATAATAGGAACAAGCCTGGTGGTTACATTAATGACATGTTTATTTTCAACGAAGTTATCGGGCATCTTGGCTTAATTGAACTTCCACTTAAGGGCAGGAAATATACATGGTCAAATATGCAAACTATTCCTCTGCTTGAATAGATTGATTGGTTATTCACAACTCCCTCATGGACCTGCTCTTATCCTAACACTATGTTCTTGCCACTAGCCAGAACTGCTTCAGATCATGTGCCGTGTGTGGTACAAATCAAAATTACTATTCCTAAGGCCAAAGTCTTTAGATTTGAAAATTATTGGACTAATTTGCCTGGCTTTCTTGATTGTGTCAGTGATTCTTGGAACAGGCCAATCCATAGGAAATATGCTGTTGTTGTTATCTCTGCAAAATTTAAAGCCCTCAGACATGCCCTCAAATATTGGCACATTGACCTTTCTAAGGTGAAAGTTATGATCTCTAATTGCAATAAAGTCATTCTTTGCTTGGATGGCCTTGAGGAATATAGGCCTTTGTCTGGGCCTGAGGAAATTTTTAGGAAGATTGCTAAGCTCCATCTAGATGAAATACTCAAATTGCAGTACATCTACTGGAAGAAGAGATGCACCATCAGGAGTATTAAAGTTGGAGAGGAAAATACCAAAATTTTCCATGCCATGGCCACTGAGTGCTACAGGAGTAACTCCATTTCCAGTATAACTTCCGATAATGGACAAGTGACCTCTGATCATGCAACAGTTGCTGGCCTTTTTTGCAAGAATTCAAGCAGAGGATGGGATGTGCTAATAACACTCAAATGGGCTTTGACATGCCAAATATTATCAAAAAGGTGGAGGGCATGATGATTTGACTAAGCCTTTTTCTCAGCAGGAAATTGAGTGTGTTATTAAAGAGATGCCCCCTGACAGAGCTCCTTAGCCGGATGGCTTCACTTGCCTCTTTCTCAAAAAGTGCTGGGAGATTATCAAGGATTATTTTCACCTATTGGTCAAGGAGTTTTCTAAAGGACACCTTCATCTGGAGTGTATCAACAGCTCTCTCATAACTCTGATTCCAAAAAAGCTAGCACCTGAGGGTTTGAATGACTACATGCCAATTTCTTTGACAAATACCTGTTTGAAATTCCTCACTAGACTTCTTGCAAATAGACTATAGAAAGTGATTCTCTCATGTATTCACAAAAACCAATATGGGTTTATCAAATCTAGGTCTATTCAGGATTGTTTAGCTTGGTGTTTTGAGTACATTAACCAATGTCAAGCATCAAAAAGACCAATTGTCTTGCTGAAGTTGGATTTTACTAAGGCTTTTGACACTATTGAGCATGATGCCATTCTCAGGATTCTGAGATACAAGGGTTTTAATGAAAAATGGATATCTTGGATGCAATCCATTTTGTCATCTGGTTCATCTTTTGTGCTACTTAATGGTGTATCTGGAGATCATTTTAAATGTAAGAGGGGAGTTAGGCAAGGTGACCCAATGTCATCTTTACTGTTTGTGCTTGCTGCTGACTTGCTCCAGTTTGTAGTCAATGATATGTGTAGTAAAGGATTTTTGACCCTTCCAATCCCATTTCACAGTCAAGATTACCCCATAGTGCAGTATGCTGATGATACACTAATTGTGTTACCTGCTTCTCACCACCACCTCCTTGCTCTTAAAGACATGCTTGATGTTTTTGATGCTTCAACTGGGTTAACTGTGAATTTTGCAAAATCTCTTATGGTGCCTATGAACATGTCAGATGATGAAGCTAATAGGTTGGCTTCAATCCTAGGATGCAAATTGGGGGTCATGCCTTTCACATATTTGGGGTCTCCCCATGGGGACTACAAGGCCCTCAATTCAGGATCTATTGCCCCTTGTGCATAGGATTGAAAGGAGGTAATCTGGCACTTCTTGCTTTCTAAACCAAGGAAGTAGGTTATAGTTGCTCAAGTTTGTTTTACCTTCTATGCCCATATACTTTCTCTGCACACATGTCATCCCTCCTAGAATTCTAAAGCAAATTGAAAGGATTCAGAGATAATGCCTCTCGAGAGGGAATTCTGATACTGGAAGACAATCTCTGGCAGCTTGGGATTTGGTATGCCTACCAAAAAATAAGGGGGGTCTTGGTGTGCTAAATTTAAGGGTGCGGAATGAGGCCTTACTTTTGAAATTGTTGCACAAGTTTTATAATCATCATGACATCCCCTGGGTTGGTCTCATCTGGAATTCTTACTATGATAGCTCTGTCCCTCATACTACCAGGCTTTGTGGATCCTTTTGGTGGCGTGATGTGTTTAAACTGGCACACAAATACTGTCAGCTGGCTTCTCCAATGTTAGGGTGTGGCAGGTCTATTATATTTTGGACTGATAGTTGGGTGGTTGAGCTTAAGGGTTCCTCCATCAGTGAAAAATTTCCAAGGCACTTTTCATTTGTTATTGATGGACAACTTTCAGTGTCTGATGTGCTTTGTCAAGAGCTCCTGTCAACTATGCATCTACCTCTATCTACACAGGCTTTTGCTAAGCTGGAATGTCTACAACAAATGATAAATTCTTATGCTTGCACTGCAGATCATGCCACATGGATATGGCCTTTTAATAAGGGGTGCCTCAGACCTAAATCCTTTTATGTGCATGAGCATCAAGATATTGTTGTTGATCCTATTTTCCAATGGATTTGGAAATCTTCATGTACTCTGAAAATTAAAATGTTTGGATGGCTTCTGCTGAGGGATCATTTAAATGCGAGAGATATGCTACAGAGGAGGCATTGGCATGTGGAGGATCATTCTTGTGTGCTATGCCCATATCTCATTCATGAGGATGTTGCTCACTTGTTTTCTCTTGTAATTTTAGTGTTAGAGTCTGAGATTACTTGCAGATTCACTGGTATCCTCAGCCTGGGATGACCACCTATAACATGGTTGTAAAGGTTTGGAAGGATCTTGGGCATATTTTCTTCACTGAAGTGGTCTTTACAACTGCTTGGAATATTTGGATTCTAAGGAATGGCAAGGTTTTTAGGAATGAGAGGCCTACTTTCAGAGCCTAGAGACACAACATTATTCATGACATAACCTTGCTCTCTCATAGGATAAAATGTAAATACAGGGATAGCCTTCTGACTTGGATTTCTAATCTCCCATAGTTAGTTCTTGTTACCCAGTTTGGGTTGTACATATTTCTTTTTTCTTTCTTTTCTTATGTAATTGACTTGTAAAGGACTTTGTTTTCCTCTATTTCTTTGAATAAAGAGCTTTGAGGCTATTGCCTTGTAGTATATAGAAAAAAAATATGTTTATCATTTGTGAGTAGTTACTTTTGTTCTTGAGGTCACGGGAGAAATCATGTTGCTTGTAATCATGTGAACTTGATATGCGTTTGATATTTTGATAGTATGTATGTTGTTATTCCCTTAGTGTTTTCATGTGAACGTCGACTACAGGACACTTCACCATATTTGGGCCTAAGGGAATGCATTGTGGAGTAGCAAATAGATGGTGGGTTGTGAGAGTGACAGAAGCTTAAACCCCAGTTTATGCGCTATTTCGAGGGGGACGATTGGATCCAAAAGTTTAACAGTATGGTTAGAATTTATTCTTAATACTTTTCTCATAGTTGCGGATGCTTGTGGGAGGGTTAATCATAAGTAGGAGGTTTGTTCAAGTAAGAACAACACCTAAGCACCGGTCCATCCACATATCAAATTATCAAAGTAGCGAACACAAATCAAACCAACATGATGAAAGTGACTAGATGAAATTCCTGTATACCCTCAAGAACGCTTTGCTTATCATAATAGTCCGTTTTGGCCTATACTTTGCCTCAAAAGGATTGGGCTACCTTGCTGCACTTTTGTTACTATTATCGTTACTTGCTCGTTACAAATTATCTTGCTATCAAACTACTCCGCTACTTACAATTTCAACACTTGCAGACAATACCTCACCGGAAACTACTT
Source organism: Triticum aestivum (assembly GCF_018294505.1). NCBI lineage: Eukaryota > Viridiplantae > Streptophyta > Magnoliopsida > Poales > Poaceae > Triticum > Triticum aestivum. The sequence goes on from NC_057797.1 coordinate 252,035,650, forward strand.
GTCATTTCCTTCTGCTCCTCGTTGGGTTCGACACTCTTACTTATCGAGAAGAGCTACAGTTGATCCCCTATACTTGTGGGTCATAAGGGGGTGCATGTCACATAGAGAGAGAACAAGGGCGGAGAGTGTCAGATGGGTCTATGTAGCGCGAACGAGATATGTGTATGTGTGAACCAGGGAGATATAAAGTTTGAGAGAGGTAGAGGAGCCCCGATATGGCTGTGTGGTGTGTCAGATAGCTGAGAGGGGAAAAGAGATATTCCATCTGCTCGATAATGGAGTGCATATAATTTTTTTAGAAGTCGAACTTTGGAAACTTGGACCAGGTTTACACAAATATTATTTATATCTACAATACCAAAGATACATCATACGAAACTACATATCATGGTGAATCTCATAATATATTTTTGCCATTCTAGATGTAAATGTTTTTCTCCACGTACATGTTCAAACTATGCGATGTTTGACTTTTCAATAAATCTATATGCTATGGACCGAAGAGAGTACCTAAGTCGAGAGACATCAAGTGCGTGTGAAGGAGAATGAGTGAGTGTGCAAAAAGAGTATGTGTGTGAAAGAGAAAGGGACAACAAACACTAAATTAGATAGAGAGAGTGTGTGCTCGTTTATTATGCAAACATACCACGTCTGCATCTCTATGATAGAAAAGCATGGTGAGGAGATACACGAAGATAGCTAGTGCATAATTGTTTGCAACGGAGAAAGACACCCCTATAGCACATGTCCAATAGGGGTCTGGCTAACAAGGAACAAAGGTCGAGAGGGATGCATGGAGAAGATGGATGCATGGGGAGGGAGAGAGGGTGTGTTTGTGATAAAGAGATCCCCTCGAGATCGTGACGGGAATATATGGGTGGGAGATCGATGGGTGAGGTGCGTGTGCGATAGAAAGATACCCCGAGAGAAATCGAGGTAGACCATGCACATGTTTTGATGGAGACTAAGAATTAGCTAGTCATATACATATAGGGGGGACTGCGTGTGCCTTCAATTGAGTGAGAGACCATCATACATGGCTAGGCGTGAGATTGTGTGTGTGTGTGTGTGATATGGAGAGAGAATGAGGGAGAGAGATAGAGTTTTAGATGGGTCTATCGAGTGCGAGTGAGATATGCATGCATATGTGTGAACCAAGGAGACGGAGAGTTCGAGAGGGAAGAGCTCCGAGACGGCGGAGTGGTGCATGGGAGAGTTACGCGCAACGAGCCAGGGAATTTGTGTGCGTACGATGAGTGCACCCAGGATATTTAGCTTGGACTAGAGAATCATACATAGTGTGCTTGCAAACTAGAAAGACCCCCAC
>NC_057797.1:252037253-252086397 GCF_018294505.1 Triticum aestivum
AGAGAGAGAGAGAGAGAGAGGGGGGGGGAGGGACCAACAAGGTTTGTGTTTAGATGCATGCGATAGAATTGAAGATTGTCGGCGAGAGAGAGAGAGCAGGAGTCCCGGAGAGGTGGGAGGTCGCGTTTTTTGCATCAAAGACTGATATAAACCATGTTCGATATAAACTTGCATTCAAATATTTAAACTGGAGAACATGTTGTCTGCAATCCACACATGAACGAAGATATGCGTATCAAACAACTTCATTAATTTGACTTCCAACATGTTCATGGAGTACTGTAATACTGTACAACATGCTACTCGATTAAGGTGTTCAATTTTGGATTTAGTTCACTATTTTGACCTGCTGGACAAACTATTTCATTGAATCGAGATATTTCATTTTCGGTTTGATTCCCATTTTTGATTGGGTCAACTATTTGTCATCTAGTAAATCATTAACAACGAGCATGTAAAAGCACATTTGTCTAGAGCATCATCTCTCCATCTAAAAAAGAAGTGGCAAGCTAATATTTCAAAATTTTATTCGAATCGACTTGGTAAGGTAGAAGTGGATGCTCGTTCTCCTAAAACTTGAACAAACCGCTAAACACCCTCTACTCGGTGGAATTCACCCTAGCAAATAAATGGGAGACGCAAAATTACCGCCCTATTTGGGACACGCATAAAATTGGCCCATTGTACATTGAGGGTAGGTCTGTAACTTCATCCAAGCGTGCCTTCTCCTCGGTCGAGATAACATGTGCTGAATAATTCATAAACCATGGGCGGCAAAACACACTCTCCTCGCCCGACATCGCTTGCGCCGACTATTTCAAAACACGCCCTTCCGCCCGAAATCACTCGCGCCGAATATTTCAAAACACGCCCTCCTCGCCCGAAATAGCTCGCGCCAACTATTTCAAAACATGCCCTCCTCTCTCGAAATCTCTCATGCCCACAATTTCAAAACACGCCCTCCTCGCCCGAAATCGCTCGCGCCCACTATTTGGGAGAAGTAAAGTTACTCTACTATCCCCGACCCTCGTTACATAGACCCAAGCCCAGAAACCTAAATGCAGGGGTACAACTGTAACTCCCCCCCACATTTCAAACAAATGCGTTCGTAAGACATGGTTCCCCCTCCCAATTCCCCATTCATACCTCATGGGCACCAAGTCACCTTCTTCCCAAAAGCTCCCTTCTCCCCAGCCGCGAAACCTCAGCCCCTCCTCCATGGAGCCCCCACCGCACCAAATTCACCGCCGCTCTCCTCCCCAATGCTTGAGATGTTGTCCGTTTGCCGTCATGGACTAGGCCGCGTGCCTCTTACTCCATGCTGCCGGAGCTGCCTCGACCATGCCCGCGTGAACTGTACCGGAGCCGATTCACCCCCGCCATTGTTCATGGCGCCCGAGCAGCTCCAACTTCGGATGCATCCAGGGCCCCGACGCTGCTTCCCATAGCCATCAACCGTCGCGACATCTGTACTTTCCTGCCACCGGTAGCCACCGCAACCGCGCGGGCCTCACCAACTCGGCAGTTGGAGCTACCTACATCACCAGGCCACAAGATAGGTCGTACCCTCATCGCAAATCACTTTATTTAGGCATCAGTTATGTTAATTTTTATTCTGGGCCAATCGATTCCCAATGGGATGCAGCACCCCTCGAGGCGGCAGAGCTCCTAGGCTGTCGGTTGGCTGGTGTCTAATGTAAGGGTGCAGGAGTTGCGTGGGTTGAAGGTACTGCCGCCGCCGGATCTGGATGATGACGAGTCTTTGTGGATTGGCTGGGGGTAGCATAGCCACAACAGTGCGGTGGGGCGGGGCGCGGGGTTTGGTCGGAGCTCTCGCGGCCACGGACGTGGAGGTAGGATGCTCTGCCGGTGGTCGCTGGCTCTTCGGGGACGATTCTAAACACTATCAACCGGGAGGCACAAGGCGGCCATCATGCCATCCGGCATAGATAGGAAAGTACCAAAATAAAATAAAATCATGTGACCCCCGCTTGTACCTTACTGTTGATCCCTTAGGGTATTTCTTCATATCAGAGATACGTGTCATTCTTAACATTATGTGTTTATTGCATCTTCAGCCACACCATATTCTGACTCACCGCAGCTGCTCCATGTGATAGCTGGCTTATTAGGGATGATTGACTACTCATATCAATAAGGAATTCCTTCTTTTCTGAGAGCCCATTCAGGAACAACCCCAAAGTTAAGCGTGCTTAGCTTGGAGTAATTCCAGGAAGGGTGACCGTCTGGGAAGTTGCTCCCGGGTGCACATGAGTGAGGACAAAGCGCGCAGAAAAGACTAGTATTGATATGTGGGGCCAGTCTAGATCCTACCAGGAGTAACGACCACCGGCGGGTGTGTCCGGGGCGTTACAAGTTGGTATGAGAGCCGACCCTCGCGGTTAGACAGATGTCTGCGGACAAGTGAGCGGTCATGTTGTGCATGACGTTTGTGACCCGTCGTGGCACACGGCATGGCACATATCCCGGACTGGATGCACAGACATATGTGCCAAGGGGGAACGTTCCTGTGGCCCAACGAGGACGTTGGTTCCTCTCAGTGGGGGTGTATGTGATAGCGTGGCTGTCGGTGTCAAAACCGGCGGATCTCGGGTAGGGGGTCCCGAACTGTGCGTCTAGGCTGGATGGTAACAGGAGGCAGGGGACACGATGTTTTACCCAGGTTCGGGCCCTCTTCATGGAGGTAAAACACTACGTCCTGCTTGATTAATATTGATGATATGGGTAGTACAAGAGTAGATCTACCACGAGATCAGAGAGGCTAAACCCTAGAAGCTAGCATATGGTATGATTGTTGTCGCTACAGACTAAAACCCTCCGGTTTATATAGACACCGGAGAGGGCTAGGGTTACATAGAGTCGGTTACAATGGTAGGAGATCTACATATCTGTATCGCTAATGCTTGCCTTCCACGCCAAGGAAAGTCACTTCCGGACACGGGACGAAGTCTTCAATCTTGTATCTTCATAGTCCAGGAGTCCGGCCGAAGGTATAGTCCGGCCATCCGGACACCCCCTAATCCAGGACTCCCTCAGTAGCCCCTGAACCAGGCTTCAATGATGACGAGTCCGGCGCGTAGATTGTCTTCGGAATTGCAAGGCAAGTTCTCCTCCAAATTCCGTCTACCTGTTGAATAGTGTCCGGTTTCTTGTAAATGTAGTGCTCCTTGGCTTCTACGCCCAGTAATGGCCGTTTTCCACATGTCAAACGAATACGAAAAGTCAGGGTGTTTTTTTATATTTACACCCCTAGCCGTGTGAATGAGCCGCCTATTTAAGGGGACGAGGATTTAGATCCAAACCACACCTTCTCCCCTCCGCGAGTATTCATCAGAGCGTATCCGACAGAGGTCCATTCCATCATGGCCACTGCCGCAGCTCCTCCTCTCGCCCATCCAGCCCTTAGCCTGGAGATTGGAAGAGGTGCTCCATCCTGCACAGCGAGCTAGTGACGCTCCAGGCCAAGGGATTCCCCCCCCCCGGCCTATGTGGTCCCGGTTCGAGCCGGACCTGCCACCTATAATGGCGGAGAGCAAGCGGAGAGCGCCCCCAATCCTTCCAAAGGAGAGCTGGTATGCCTTGTCCCTTACTTAATAAGAGGGCTCGGATTTCCAATTCATCCATTTCTTCGGGGGCTCCTGGAGTTCTATGGCCTCCAGCTGCACAACCTCACGCCTGCCTCCATATTGCATATCGCGGGCTTCATAGCCCTTTAAGAGCTGTTTTTGGGATGCGAGGCTCATTTCGCGCTGTGGAAAAGGCTATTCTGCCTCGTGCCCTGTTCTAAGAAGGGGTCAATATATCAAGTGGGTGGAGCCGAAGTGTGGTGCATCGCCGGGACCAGATATCTATCCGGAACCCCAAAGAAGGCGTCTGAGAACTGGCCTTCGGAATGGTTTTATATAGAGGACGTCCCGCTGCCGGATCCTGTCCGGGTCGGCCTCCCTGAGTTCGATAGTGCTCCCCTAAAGAAGCACCTAAGGTGGCGTCCATGGAGCCCTCAGAGGGAAAGTGACAGGGACGTTCTTTACCTGATGGGCCGGATAAGATTGTTAGCTCATTTCGGACTGACCATGATCGGGGTCATGGCCGCATGCATCATGCGAGGGGTGCAGCCGCTTCAGTATAGAGGCTGCCCCATGTGGGACTTCAACAGGGAGGACGACGCCACCCTCCACGGCCGTAAGGGGCCGGATTCGGCTGCCGCTCTAATAAAGACCTTGTCCGCTTTGTACAAGGGAGAAGAGGAGGAATTTCTCCGTGTTAACCCGCAGGGTGGATTTTTCTATGTACAATCCCCCAAGTTGGGTAAGTGGACACTTTTACTTGCCTATCCATTTTATATTCCCATTGTTAAATATTCAGTCTAATGACTTCAACGCAGGAACTGCGCCAGTCTGTTGAAGAAATAGACAACCCTCCTACACAACCCGAGGACCCAGGACAGTCCGTTGACCCGGCCTCTCAAGAGGATCCGAACTTATCTGTGGATCTGATTGATGGGGTGTTTCATCAATTGAGCAAGGACAACGCCTTGGTGGCCATTACGGCCGATTAGCCAGGGCTACTCCCAGCCTCACAGGTAACTAAGACCGAAGTCCCAGCACTTTGAAAAGGGATATATCCTCGCGTGTTTTCGATTGTCGTATGACAACCGTGTTTTGCAGGGGAGGTCCTTGAGACGGGAGGCCGAGCCTGCGGCGACTAGCCAACGAGGGGCGGCAAGGCCCCGCGGGCTGAAAAGAAGTGCGGTCCATACTGAGACGCCGGCGCAAAGGTATAGCGTGCCATTTTATTCCCAGGTGTTATTCCTTTGAGGCATATTAACGCTCGTGCTCTCTTCAGGACGAAGAGACCTCGCCGGACTATATCCGGAGTGGCTGCCAATTGCGCCTCCACCAGCCAGGCTCCAAAGCCTGGTCCGGAGGCGGAGACGAACACGAGGCGCGCACCGGACGCTCCTCCGACAGATGATGCGGACAAGCTATCTGCCACCAATTCCGAGGTGGAGAGTGCCATGAACCACAGGCGTCGCCGGACAGTTCTTCGTGATGCTTGTTTCTCCCAAGAGGCATTGGATGCCTTCAATTCGGGAGATGCGTACCTCCGTGCCGCTCAAAATGGTCTAGCTAGAGCCACGGTGCAATATGTAAAAGACATACGGGTAAGAAAATTTTGCTAATTATATATATATACCAATAGCCCCCGAGACTTGAAACAGTTAGAATAACTGATTTAAGGATCATCTGTTATGCAGGTTCTTACAGAAAAGAATACCCTGTTGTCCCAGGAGCTGGAAGGGTGCAAAGCCCAACTTGAGGCCGCACTAGCCGCGGCAGGGGAGCCCAAGGAGACCCCCTCTGGTAATATACGCTTCGAAAGATAAGTATTTTGCGAAGTGCGGCGTGGGTGCAAATCTGACAAATGAAATTGTAGATGGCGTCGGATTAAATCTGGAAGAGCAACAACTCCGACGCCAGCTGAAGGCTGGTGAGAACGTGCTGACAAAGGTGAGGCGGGAGAAGAATGATCTCCAAGATGCCAACACCAAGCTGGGCGTTGAACTGAAGGATGTTCATGCCCAGCTGTTGGACTCTGTGAAGGAGAATCAGCGGCTTCGACGCGACATATATAGTAAGTGCTTAAACGAACTTTGAAAAAAGAGTTCAGTGAGGAAGTCGAGTAACAGAGGAATGTCTGTAGGTATGCTAATAGGTCGTCCTGCAGAGGAAATGCCCGGTTCTATGGGTGACCTTCTTCCCGAGCTCTCACAACTGCACGAGCGAGTTCGGTAGGTGATGCAAAGCATCGCCCAGGCCTTGTGGCCATCCGTCTCCATGCCCGAAGGCCTTGGAGAGCTTGTAGAGAAGTTGAAGGGAGCGCGGCGGCGCTTCCTATTGTGGAAGATGTCGGCCTGCCGTCAAGGCGCCAGGGAGGCCTGGGCCATGGTGAAGACGCGGTACACGAAGGCTGACCCAAACCACATGGCCGAGGTCGGCCCCGTCGGGCCCGATGGGAAGGAGATCCCTGTGAGCTTATTATATGGCCAAGTGGAATTAGCCGCAAAGTATTCCCAACAGGGTTGTAAACTAGACAACCTGTTAGATGGTATTGAAGAGGAATTCAATCAGTCAGATTGACTATGTAATTATAATTGACATGTGTAATGCCTTCTAGCAAGATTGTAGATTGTTTGTCATGGCCAACCTTTTGCTTCAACCTTGGGACCTGACGGTCCTGAGTGTGTCCGAATACCCTCGCGGTTATATAAGAACCGGGGTATGCATGTAGACCAGGCGTAGGGGTCATTAGTGCTTGAACAGACAAGTGCCCAACTAGTTATGTTATATTACATGGTTAGTAAGAAACATCTTACAGGGAGAATAGTTCCGTTAGGGGTTCCTTTCCCTGGGAGGCATGCCCTAAAGTGAATGTCCATTCTGCGAAAAGAGCACAGGAAAAACATCTGGGGGCGTATAGATAAAATAAGAAAAGATCATATTTAGTTCACTGACCGAATATTCCCTTAAGAATGCTAGCTTTCGGCTTCACCCAGTCTGAGGTACACATCCGGCTGACCCTGCAGTAACAATCGCAGAGGTGCTCCCTTTACCACCTAGCCGAACAATCGGGAACGTAGGGGTAAGCACAGGAGCTAGGCAACCCAGCTTGGCCAAAACTTAAGTCATATCGATGCATATCATGGCGAATAAAAGGTACATGCAGAAGTGTGACACATGTGTTGGGCATGAAGCCCGTATAAATAAGCTTCTGTTTAAAGAATCCCCCAGGTTTAATGAGCACGGATAGCGCGTCATTTTATGAGCCTTTAAAGGCTATAAGAGAGAGAGAGAGAGAGAGAGAGAGAGAGAGAGAGAGAGGAGAAGGAGAGAAATGTAAGACAGAAAGTATGTAAAAAACGGACAGAGGAAGGAGACGAACACAGAGTCCGGCGCTAGGCATAGAATCTTCGGAGATGGGCTGCATTCCATGGGTTCGGCTCGACTCGGTTATCCGATGCATCTCACAGGCGGTACGCTCCACTAGTCATGACTTGGTCAATTATGAAAGGACCTTCCCACTTGGGCTTGAGTTTGTCCTTTTTCTTGTCCAGCAGGCGTAGAACTAATTCGCCAACGTTGTAATTTTTCGCCCATACTTCTCTGCTTTGGTATCTTCGAGCCTCCTATTGATAGAATGCGGAACGAGCTTTTGCCACGTCTCGCTCTTCCTCCAAGGCACCCAAACTATCCTGCCGATCGAGCTCGGCTTCTCTTTCTTCGTACATGCGCACTCGAGGTGAGTCATGAATTATGTTGCAGGGCAAAACTGCCTCTGTGCCGTACACCATGAAGAATGGTGTGTATCCGGTGGTGCGATTCGGCGTGGTCCGCAGCCCCTAGAGTACGGAGTCGAGCTCCTCTACCCAGTGCGTATTAGATTCCTTAAGGGACCGCACTAATCTGGGTTTGATGCGGCTCATGATAAGACCATTTGCATGTTCGACCTGGCCGTTGGTTTGTGGGTGATAGACGGAAGCATATCGAGCTTGATGCCCATGTTTTTGCACCAAAGTTTTACCTCATCGGCCATAAAGTTCGTGCCGTTATCAGTGATGATGATGTGGGGGACGCCGTAACGGTGTACAACCCCGGATATAAAGTCTATCACCGGTCCAGATTCAGCCGTCTTAACAGGATTGGCTTCTATCCATTTGGTGAACTTATCCACCATGACCAGTAAGTATTTTTTCTTGTGGCTTCCGCCTTTAAGGGGTCCAACCATGTCAAGCCCCCAGACCGCGAAGGGCCAAGTGATGGGGATAGTTTGGAGGGCGGTGGGTGGCATATGGCTTTGGTTTGCAAAAAGCTGGCAACCGACGCATCGTTGGACTAAGTCCTGGGCGTCTGCCAGGGCCGTCGGCCAATAAAAGCCTGTATGGAAGGCCTTGCTTACAAGGGACCGAGCTGCAGCGTGATGTCCGCCGAGTTCAGCATGAATTTCAGCCAGGAGGTTCCGCCCTTCCTCTTCGGAGATGTACCTTTGAAGGACTCTGGTAGTGCTTTTATTATAAAGCTCTCCCTCATGGACTTTATAGGCTTTAGATCGCCGCACTATGCAGCGTGCCTCATTTTGGTCCTCAGGGAGTTCCTTCCTGGTAAGGTAGGCGAGGAATGGTGCTGTCCATGGGGCGATGACGGCCATTATTACGTGGGCTGAAGGTGTTATTTCATTGGCAGAGCCTCTAATTATGTCAGAGAGTTCGGTGTCGGGCAGTGCGGTTGGGTCCGGGCTATTATTGCCAGGTTCCCCTTCCCATAATACGGACGGCTTGAACAGCCTTTCCAAGAAGATGTTGGGGGGGACTACATCGCGTTTTGCACCGATGCATGCCAGGACATCTGCCGCCTGATTATTTTCCCAGGCTATATGGTGAAATTTGAGCCCTTCGAACCGAGCTGACATTTTTAGGACGGCGTTGCGATAAGCTGCCATTTTTGGATCCTTGGCATCAAAGTCTCCATTTATTTGGGATATTTGCGAGGTTTGAGTCCCCGCGCACCTCTAGGCATTGAATGCCCTTGGATACTGCCATCCGGAGACCAAGTAAAAGGGCCTCATATTCGGCTGCGTTGTTGGAGTCTGTGTACATTATCTGGAGTACATACTGAACTGTGTCTCCTGTGGGGGACGTCAAAACGATGCAAGCCCCTAGATGGGCCAACATTTTGGAGCCGTCAAAGTGCATGAACCAGTTTGAATATGTGCCGTACTCTTTAGGGAGTTCGGCCTCCGTCCATTCTGCGATGAAGTCGGCCAAAACTTACGACTTGATAGCTCCCTGTGGCTTGTAAGTTATGTCAAACAGGAGGAGCTCAATGGACCATTTTGCAATCCGGCCCGTCGCGTCGTGGTTGTTTATAATATTGTTAAGTGGCACTTCCGAGGCTACAGTTATTGAACACTCTTGAAAGTAGTGTTGCAGCTTCCGGGATGCCATAAATACCGCGTACTCAATCTTTTGATAATGCGGGTACCGTGACTTTCACGGAGTAAGGACAGTGGACACATAATAGACCGGCTTTTGAAGGGGGAATTTGTGTCAGTCCATTTCTTGTTCGACGACGAGCACTGTGCTTAAGACCTGATGGGTTGCTGCAATGTATAATAGCATTGGTTCGCCAATGTTTGGCGCGGCCAAGACTGGGTTTGTTGCCAAGATGGCTTTTATTTCGTCAAGTCCGGCCGTGGCTGCATCCGTCCACTCGAAGTGTTCGGTGCACCGAAGGAGGCGGTAAAGGGGTAGGGCCTTTTCTCCTAAGCGGGAGATAAAGCGGCTTAGAGCCGCCACGCATCCGGTTAATTTTTGTATTTGTTTAAGGTCCTTTGGGATATCCAATTGTGACAGAGCTTGGATCTTGGCTGGATTTTCTTCAATTCCTCTACCCGATACAATGAAGCCCAAGAGCTTTCTGGCTGGAACACCGAAAACGCATTTTTCCGGGTTGAGCTTGATGTCGTATGTTCGGAGGTTATCGAATGTTAGCCTCAAGTCGTCTACTAGAGATTCGACATGTCTTGTTTTAACGACCACATCATCTATGTATGCCTCCACTGTTTTGCCGATCTGGTTTTCCAGACATGTCTAAATCATTCGTTGATATGTTGCGCCGGTGTTTTTGAGCCAGAAGGGCATTGTGTTGAAGCAGAATGGGCCGTATGGTGTGATGAATGCCGTTGCGGCTTGGTCTGACTCTGCCATCTTTATTTTATGGTAGCCAAAGTATGCGTCGAGGAAACACAATGAATCGTGTCCTACGGTAGCGTCGATAATATGATTGATGCGGGGGAGAGGGATGGGATCCTTTGGGCAAGCCTTGTTAAGGTCTTTGAAATCAACGCACAGGTGCCAGGATTTGTCCTTCTTTGGTACCATCACCAGGTTTGCTAGCCAGTCCGGATGTTTTATATCTTTGATGAATCCGACCTCCAATAGCTTGGCTAGTTCTTCTCCCATGTCCTGTCTCTTAGGTTTGGAAAAACCCCGAAGAGCCTGTTTGACTGGCTTGAATCCTTTTAGGATATTTAAGCTGTGATCGGCCAGCTTGCGTGGGATTCCTGGCATATCTGAAGGGTGCCAGGGGAAAACGTCCCAGTTCTCTCATAGGAACTCTCCAGTGCGGCGTCTACATCAGGGTTTAAATGTGCCCCGATGGAAGCTGTTTTATTGGGGTCCATTGGATGGACCTGGAATTTGACTATTTCGTCCGCCGGTTTAAAGGAGGTGGACTTGGATCTTTTATCGAGTATCACATTGTCCCTATTCACCGTGGAGTGCAGCGCAGTCAGTTCCTCAGCCGCTAGGGCTTCGGATAGCGCCTCGAGGGCCAGTGCGGCTGTCTTGTTTTCGGCACGGAGTGCTATGTCCGGGTCACTAACGAGAGTGATGATTCCATTAGGCCCGGGCATCTTGAGCTTCATGTACCCGTAATGGGGTATTGCTTGGAAGACTGTAAATGCTTCCCGCCCTAGTAGAGCGTGATATCTTCTACTGAACGGGGCCACCTGGAACGTGACCTCTTTGGACCTGTAATTATCCGGCGTGCCGAACACCACATCTAGTGTGATTTTTCCTGTACAGCGCGCTTCCCGACTGGGGATTATTTCTCTAAAGGTTGTACTGCTTCGCTCAATGCGGTTCCAGTCTATTTCCATTTTTTGAAGGGTTTCCTCATAAATGAGGTTCAATCCTCATAAATGAGTACCTTGGTAAGACGAAAGCCGTCCACTATTGGACTGAGGACCAATGCGGCTGGTGCTCGGGCTGTTCGGAATTTAGGTTCATCACTTGCGTTAAAAGTAATAGCCGTGTCACTCCATGGGTTTATTGTTGCTACTTGGTAGACTTCGGCAAGGCCGTGGAGTGTTCTTTTTCGCATATTATTTGATGCGAAAGTCTCGAAGACTGTTAATACCGTACTGGTTTCTCTGGGGTGGCTTTCTGTGGCTTCTAGAATTAGAAGATCTTTGCCAATTTTTGCCACCTGCCGGAGTATCCAACATGCTCTAAGGCTGTGAGTTGGTGTGGCGCCCTCTGCACTGTGAATTTTATAGGGTCCACCAAGCCATCCTTCCAGTACGGTTCCGTGCCCTGTAGAGTGCTTTTGCTTTTTGGTATTGAACCCGGGTGTCTGACGATGATGCACTCTTTTATTTTGGACCGAGTTTGTATTCAAGGCCGGATTGTCCCAAAATTTTGTTTCGGTTTTCCAGGCGCTTTCCATCGCACAGTACTTTCGTACTATGGACGCCAAGTCAGCAAAGCATGTAATATCACAGCGACTTATGGCGTTGAGGATTCCCTTCTCCGTGCAATTATTGCAGAAGAATGAAAGTGCGTCTTCCTCGCGGCAGTCCTTTATCCTGTTCATAACCAGGAGGAATCTGGCCTAGTAATGATGTACTGTTTCTTTGGGCTCTTGCCTAATTTGGGATAAATCGCTCATGTATGGGTGGGTGGGTGGAATCAAATCCGAAACCTCACCCAATCTGAGACCCAGGGGCCAAGAAGTTTCCGAACTCGGACGTTTGGATTCTTGGAGGCTGCCCAATGAATCTAGTCCGTCGCCTAACTTTAATTTCAGGTCTTGAGTGATGTTCTCCCCTCCGCGGGTATCCGGCTTGGAGGGATCGGGAATCCGGACATAGCTAGTCCTTCAGATAGATGAAGGGTCGCCGCATTGTCCCTCTATCACGGCAACGTGATGCGTGACCTGGGGAGAGTTAATCTCTCTCTGATCGGGTTTAGGGCCAATCTGGTTGTAATCCGTAGTGACTCCCAGGGCGGCGATGCGATCCAAGAGCTCCGTTAGGGAAGATAGCTCCATTGGATCTAGCTCCTCGGCGAATTCCGAGCTGACGTGAAGATTGCTTTCGATGACCCGAGAGGTCATCGTTGGCGCAGCAGCCGAACAGGCGGTCACAAGGAAACCGCCTAGCCGGAGAGTTTGGCCGACAGCCAAAGCTCCCTTAGCAACGATGCCGTCTTTAAAGAAGGGATGAGGCATCCTTCCTGATGGCGACGGCACAGAGGAACTCTCAATGAAAGCACTAATGTCGGTGTCAAAACCGGCGGATCTTGGGTAGGGGGTCCTGAGCTGTGCGTCTAGGCCGGATGGTAACAGGAGGCAGGGGACACAATGTTTTACCCAGGTTCGGGCCCTCTTGATGGAGGTAAAACCCTACATCCTGCTTGATTAATATTGATGATACGGGTAGTACAAGAGTAGATCTACCACGAGATCAGAGAGATTAAACCCTAGAAGCTAGCCTATGGTATGATTGTTGTCGCTACGGACTAAAACCCTCCGGTTTATATAGATACCGGAGAGGGCTGGGGTTACATAGAGTCGGTTACAATGGTAGGAGATCTACATATCCGCATCGGTAATGCTTGCCTTCCACGCCAAGGAAAGTCCCTTCCAGACACGGGACGAAGTCTTTAATCTTGTATCTTCATAGTCCAGTAGTCCGGCCGAAGGTATAGTCCGGCCATCCGGACACCCCCTAATCCAGGACTCCCTCACTGGCTTATTAGGGATGATAGACTACCCATATCAATAAGGAATTCCTTCTTTTCCGGGAGCCCATTCGGGAAGAACTCCAAAGTTCAGCATGCTATGCTTGGAGTAATTTCAGGATGGGTGACCGACCGGGAAGTTGCTCCCGGGTGCGCATGAGTGAGGACAAAGCGTAGAAAAGACTAGTATCGATCTTTGGGGCCAGTCTAGATCCCACCAGGAGTAACGACCACCGGTGGGTGTGTCCGAGGTGTTACACTCCAACAAGGGAAGCATACACCAAAATGGAGCTATAGTCCCCACTAACAGTTCCCTGCATTGAATGTGTGTGCCCGACATGGACAGCCACAACAACTGCAGGGCCATCGCCAAGTCAGCACATGATGCTCACTCCTATGGATGGAGGCCTGATAGGTTGTACCCTCGTCGTACTTGTGTGCAACATTTATGGATTTTTTATTCATTTGAGCATGGAAAATAGATTATCACATTTCACTGTATATTCTTGATGATGTATTACGGGTCTTATTCAGGAGTTATGAACCTATAGGCTTTTGATTATATTCAGCTAAGAGACTTGTTCTTTAGGTAAAGTTGTTCCATAGTTATCATCCATCAGTCAATGCTATCCCACAGGCTGGTGATTATAGTATTATACCACTTCTAGTATTACATATATTGTTCTTTAATACTTTTGTGTGCCATCTAGTTAATCTCGAGTACAAACGATACATATTCTGTAGCTTTCATTTGTGTTCTCCCTTTAGTTTTTGAGACCTGTTGCTGCAAGTTAACCCCGGTCCTACTATTTATATCATCTCCTACGGGCACTCATTACACAAATCTAACTACTAGTTGTCTTCCATGCATGTCAGATATAATTGCACACAATGATTTGTCCACAAGAATCTCAAAGAGCAATGTAACGGCCAACAAACTTGACATCAATGATACCCAATATGATGGAACATGTAAAGGCGATTCTTAAGAAGACTTGCAGAAAGATGATGAATCCTATTCACCCCACAAGGTCCTTGCTCTAACTTGGCCCGTGATATAGGTACAACATGCATACAATGTCCTGGAGTGCATCTACTGTGTTGCAATGCCATGTGCTTAGCCTGCTAATCATGCATGTAAATATGTCATGCCTTCCTGTTTTTCAGTACCTATTCCATTCATTATAATATCTGCTTAGTTTGGTAATCATGCTTCTGAATATCTTATGCATTTTTATTCATGAGTATGTACTTCATCTGTCTACCATACCATGTTTTTTTACATTGAAGTGGTATTGTAGTGGTCTGTTGCAATGCCACCTTAGTTTCCCAATCATACACACATATGTTGCCTTAGTGTTTTTCTGTATGTATTCCACTAGCATGCATTTTTACATTCAACTAGTTTTTTTACGCTATTGTCCTTTCGTATCCCTAGCTCCTACATCATACTCCCTCCGTCCGTATTACATGTCACAGAAATGGATAAAAATGGATGTATCTAGAACTAAAATACGCCTAGACCCGTCAATTTATTTCCGGATGGATGGAATACATGTCAATATGTCATGGCTTTCTATTCTTCAGTACCTATTACATCTCTTTGTTGTAGCATGTTTTATAATTGAAGCACCATTCTTCTATATAAGGCATGCAAGGGGAATACGACTATGTTAGAATCGGAAGGGTTACAAACAAGGTCATTACAAAAGATCCAAACGCCAGGGGATAGTAAACCAACTCCAGTTTTCATAGATACTGCTCCAGCATAGAGAAACCCAACTCCTACTGATAATAAGCAGATTTTAGTGGCCAAAGAACTAGTCCGCTCTAGTCCAACAAAAATATGTCAACTCCATTCTTAGAAGCCTATGCGTATCCTCGCATCATGAAATTTTATAGCATTCTGATCATATTTTCTACATGTTTCTTACCGAGATCTCTTTTAGAAAATAAGCTTAAAGGATAAAATACTTTCTGCACTAGGATCGTATTCGAGGAAAGTATCTTGCGTGGATTCTCTATGCTCCAATGCTAATGTAAGTACCTGTTGTATATCACTATATTTTTATATCAGCATGTATTTTGTTAATCGGCGTGAATCCAACCTTTATCTTATCTAAATTCAGTTGTAGCAAAATGTATAATTAAATGCAACAATGTTGATTTTTGTAAGAAAAACTGCCTAGTAGTTTTGCATACTAAGCTGAACGAGTGTACTATCTCATATCATGCACATTACTGAATTGTAGTGCTACTCTGGTTGCCCATTCATTCATTGTGTCAATGTTGCTTTCATATTACCTTATCTGGCTGATCATAGCTGTGCCATATTGTGTTAATTTGGTGTACGCTGGTGTGGTCTAGTTGCCAAAACGTTCGTTGTGTCAATGTTGCTTTGCTGTTATCTGACCTGGCCAATGATAGCAATGCTAGTGTGTTAATTTGGTGCAGGCTGCTGAAGATAAGAAGAAAAACTCTGACAACAGCAAGGCAACCCCATTATTTCTTTCCAACAAATATAGGTCGGGTAATATGGAAAAAACTCTTGATTAATCTATTCAGTTCCCCTGCTAATTTATGTTATGATGTAGTGGTTGAGACACTCTCCACTATCAACAATACACGCTTGCCAAAATCGCCATCTGAATCTGTTTAGTTTCCTCTATCTCGAATGCAATGGAAAAATGTATGTTTGCGAACCAATTACGGTCTGAAGCAACAATGGAAATGGTGGAGGAACCAAAGGTTCACATTCTTCCGCAACAACAACCGATCAATGTTTCCAGAGACGGTGTAGCAAAGCAGGAAGAACTTGCCCACATGTTTGTGGGCATCATCCGCGCTGTGGTTGCAGATTGTGACGTTGTAGATCGTTAGGTTTTGTTCATTTATTTGCACTGGCATCAATCTTTGATTGCCAAGTGGATGTAATCTCCTGTAATTTATGCAGGATGTGCAACGTTTTTCCCTGTATGCCGTACCTTGGCTTAGCACGCCTCGCATTCCAGCTAAATGGTCGCTAGGAAGCTCAAAAAGCAGTGAAATTATTAGTTAGCATGAACAGTAATGGGCCCTATATGAAGGAAGCAGCCCATTGGTGTTAGGACCCCGACTCAATGCCACATCGATCTAGCATGTAACACCTCATATCACTTTGCGGCCTCACGCACGGTATTCCCACGGGTGTCGCCTTACCTTTGCCCGGGACCGTTTGCGCCTTTTGGCACACGTATATGACAGTGTCGCTAGCATCCATATGATAAGGAGCCCGGGCTGACATGGCTAGTCGTAAACCCAAAGTGGCACAGACTTACAGGGACAGGCATCCATGACCCAGCATCGAACGTGTCGGTCATCAGTGAGTGAATCCAGGCTGTAGCACTGGGCTAGCAGGACTCCGGTGAACCGGGCTGTAGCGGGCTAACAGGACTCCGGTATTCATCGCGTGACATTTCCCCGAAGGGACAGACACAGGAACGAAGAAGGACACATGCCGGCCAGCCTAAGTGTTCCGGAGCAGTAGCAAGCTACCATGGCTCAGTGGAAACACTAGGAGACATTTCCCGGTAAGAGAGGCTACCAAGGATAAACAACTAGGTTGTCAGATCCCACACATACCAAGGATTTCAATAACATACACACAATATGCTCGATATGTGCAAATACAACATGGCATCACAACATGACTCTACAACTCAAATATTTATTCAATAGGCTCCGAGGAGGGAGATATTACAAACATGGGTCCCATGACCCAACAATCAGAGCATACAAGTCAAAGCACATGCGGAAGCTTAACATGTCTGAGTACAGACAACTATAAATGAAAAAGGCTGAGAAGCCTAACTATTTACCAGATCCTGCCGAGGGCACAAGATCGTAGCTGAGGTAACAAGCTAAACGTCGAAGTCCAAGCGGAACTACTAGCGAGACTAAAGTCTCTGCAAAACATAAAATAGGCAAACGTGAGTACAAATGTACCCAGCAAGACTTACATCAGAACTATCTACATATGCATCATTATCAACAAAGGGGGTGGTGGAGTTTAACTGCAGCAAGCCAGCTTTGACTCGGTGGCTAACCTAAACTACGACTGCAAGTAACTCTTTTGAGGTGGCGCACACGAGTCCACATATTCACCATATCAATACACCACTATGGACCCGCCCTCGTCTCCCTAAGAGAACGCCATCCATAGCATGTTGGGGAACGTAGTAATTTCAAAAAAATTCCTACGCACATGCAAGATCATGGTGATGATATAGCAACGAGGGGAGAGTGTTGTCTACGTACCCTCGTAGACCGAAGTGGAAGCGTTGACGCAACGTAGAGGAAGTAGTCGTACGTCCTCCGGTTCAACCGATCCAAGTACCGTTACTCCGGCACCTCCGAGTTCTTGACACGCATACAACTCGATGACGCACCCTCGATCTCTGATCCAGCAGAGGCGCCGAGGGGGAATTCCGTCAGCACGACGGCGTGGTGACGATCTTGATGTTTTCCTGTTGCAGGGCTTCGCCTAAGCACCGCTACAATATGACCGAGGTGTAATATCGTGGAGGGGGGCACCGCACACGGCTAAGGAACGATCAATGATCAACTTGTGTGTCCTAGGGTGCCCCCTACCCCCGTATATAAAGGAGGGAGGGAGGAGGTGGCCGGCCCTAGGGGGGGCGCGCCATGAGGAGGGGGAAACCTACTCCAAGTAGGTTTCCCTCTCTTTTCCTTATCTTATTTGGAGGGGGAAGGAAAGAGTACTAGTATTAGGAAGTAGTACTAGTAGTAGTAATAGGAAGAGGGGGAAGGAGAAAGGAAAGGGGGGGCCGACCCCCCTCCCCAATTCGGATTGGGCTTGGGGGGGCGCGCCCCCCTCCCTTGCTCCTTCTCTCTTCTTCCTACATGGGCCCAATAAGGCCCATATACCTCCCGGGGGGTTCCGGTAACCTCCCAGGGCTCCAAACTTCTCCGGAACCTTTCCGGTGTCCAAATATATCCGTCCAATATATCAATCTTTATGTCTCGACCATTTCGAGACTCCTCGTCATGTCCGCAATCATATCCGGGACTCCGAACAACCTTTGGTACATCAAAATACATAAACTCATTATATAACTGTCATCGAAACCTTAAGCGTGCGGACCCTACGGTTCGAGAACGATGTAGACATGACTGAGACACATCTCTGGTCAATAACCAATAGCGGGACCTGGATGCCCATATTGGTTCCTACATATTCTACGAAGATCTTTATCGGTCAAACCACATAACAACATACGTTGTTCCCTTTGTCATCGATATGTTACTTGTCCGAGATTCGATCGTCGGTATCCAATACCTAGTTCAATCTCGTTATCGACAAGTCTCTTTACTCGTTCTGTAATACTTCATCTTATAACTAACTCATTAGTTACATGCTTGCAAGGCTTAGGTGATGAGCATTGCCGAGAGGGCCCAGAGATACCTCTCCGACAATAGGAGTGACAAAACCTAATCTCGAATTATGCTAACTCAACATGTACCTTCGGAGACACCTGTAGTACTCCTTTATAATCACCCAGTTACGTTGTGACGTTTGGTAGTACCCAAAGTGTTCCTCCGGTAAACGGGAGTTACACAATTCTCATAGTTACAGGAACATGTATAAGTCATGAAGGAAGGAATAGCAGAATACTAAACGATCAAGTGCTAAGCTAACGGGATGGGTCATGTCAATCACCTCATTCTCCTAATGATGTGATCCCATTAATCAAATGACAACACATGTCAATGGTTAGGAAACATAACCATCTTTGATTAATGAGCTAGTCAAGTAGAGGCATACTAGTGACTATATGTTTGTCTATGTATTCACACATGTATCATGTTTCCGGTTAATACAATTCTAGCATGAATAATAAACATTTATCATGAAATGAGGAAATAAATAATAACTTTATTATTGCCTCTAGGGCATATTTCCTTCAGTCTCCCACTTGCACTAGAGTCAATAATCTAGATTACATAGTAATGATTCTAACACCCATGGAGTCTTGGTGCTGATCATGTTTTGCTCGTGAGAGAGGCTTAGTCAACGGGTCTGCAACATTCAGATCCGTATGTATCTTGCAAATCTCTATGTCTCCCACTTGGACTTGATCCCGAATGGAATTGAAGCGTCTCTTGATGTGCTTGGTCTTCTTGTGAAATCTGGATTCCTTTGCCAAGGCAATTGCACCAGTATTGTCACAGAAGATCTTCATTGGTCTCGATGCACTAGGTATGACACCTAGATCGGAAATGAACTCCTTCGTCCAGACTCCTTCATTTGCTGCTTCAGAAGCAGCTATGTACTCCGCTTCACATGTAGATCCCGCCACGACGCTTTGTTTAGAATTGCAGCAACTTACAGCTCCACCGTTTAATAAAAACACGTATCCGGTCTGCGATTTAGAATCGTCCGGATCAGTGTCAAAGCTTGCATCGACGTAACCATTTACGACTAGCTCTTTGTCACCTCCATATACGAGAAACATATCCTTAGTCCTTTTCAGGTATTTCAGGATGTTCTTGACCGCTGTCCAGTGATCCACTCCTGGATTACTTTGGTACCTACCTGCCAAGCTTATTGCTAAGCATACGTCAGGTCTGGTACACAGCATTGCATACATGATAGAGCATATGGCTGAAGCATAGGGAACATCTTTCATTTTCTCTCTATCTTCTGCTGTGGTCGGGCATTGAGTTTGACTCAACTTTACACCTTGTAGCACAGGCAAGAATCCTTTCTTTGCCTAATCCATTTTGAACTTTTTCAAAATTTTGTCAAGGTATGTACTTTGTGAAAGTCCTATTAAGCGTCTTGATCTATCTCTATAGATCTTGATGCCCAATATGTAAGCAGCTTCACCGAGGTCTTTCATAGAAAAACTTTTATTCAAGTATCCCTTTATGCTATCCAGAAATTCTATATCATTTCTAATTAATAATATGTCATCAACATATAAAACTAGAAATGCTACAGAGCTCCCACTCACTTTCTTGTAAATACAGGCTTCTCCAAAAGTCTGTATAAAACCATATGCTTTGATCACACTATCAATACGTTTATTCCAACTCCGAGATGCTTGCACCAGTCCATAAATGGAATGTTGGAGCTTGCACACTTTGTCAGCACTTTTTGGATCAACAAAACCTTCAGGTTGCATCATATACAACTCTTCTTCTAGAAATCCATTCAAGAATGCAGTCTTGACATCCATTTGCCAAATTTCATAATCATGAAATGCAGCAATAGCCAACATGATTCGGACAGACTTAAGCATCGCTACGGGTGAGAAAGTCTCATCGTAGTCAACCCCTTGAACTTGTCGAAAACCTTTTGCAACAAGTCGAGCTTTGTAGACAGTAACATTACCATCAGCGTCAGTCTTCTTCTTAAAAATCCATTTATCCTCAATGGCTTGCCGATCATCGGGCAAGTCAACCAAAGTCCATACTTTGTTTTCATACATGGATCCTATCTCAGATTTCATGGCCTCTAGCCATTTTGCGGAATCTGGGCTCATCATCGCTTCCTCATAGTTCGTAGGTTCATCATGGTCTAGTAACATGACTTCCAGAATAGGATTTCCGTACCACTCTGGTGCGGATCTTACTCTGGTAGACCTACGAGGTTCAGTAGAAACTTGATCTGAAGTTTCATGATCAATATCATTAGCTTCCTCACTAATTGGTGTAGTTGTCACAGGAACCGGTTCTTGTGATGAACTACTTTCCAATAAGGGAGTAGATACAGTTATCTCATCAAGTTCTACTTTCCTCCCACTCACTTCTTTCGAGAGAAACTCCTTCTCTAGAAAGGATCCGATTTTAGCAACGAAAATCTTGCCTTCAGATCTGTGATAGAAGGTGTACCCAATTGTCTCCTTTGGGTATCCTATGAAGACACATTTCTCCGATTTGGGTTCGAGCTTATCTGGTTGAAGTTTCTTCACATAAGCATCGCAGCCCCAAACTTTGAGAAACGACAACTTTGGTTTCCTGCCAAACCACAGTTCATAAGGCATCGTCTCAACGGATTTTGATGGTGCCCTATTTAACGTGAATGCGGCCGTCTCTAAAGCATAACCCCAAAACGATAGCGGTAAATCGGTAAGAGACATCATAGATCGCACCATATCAAGTAAAGTACGATTACGACGTTCGGACACACCATTTCGCTGTGGTGTTCCAGGTGGCGTGAGTTGCGAAACTATTCCACATTGTTTCAAATGTAAACCAAACTCGTAACTCAAATATTCTCCTCCACGATCAGATCGTAGAAACTTTATTTTCTTGTTACGATGATTTTCTACTTCACTCTGAAATTATTTGAACTTTTCAAATGTTTCAGACCTGTGCTTCATCAAGTAGATATACCCATATCTGGTCAAATCATCTGTGAAGGTGAGGAAATAACGATATCTGCCACGAGCCTCAACATTCATCGGACCACATACATCTGTATGTATGATTTCCAACAAATCTGTTGCTCTCTCCATAGATCCGGAGAACGGTGTTTTGGTCATCTTGCCCATGAGGCACGTTTCGCAAGTACCAAGTGATTCATAATCAAGTGATTCCAGAAGTCCATCAGTATGGAGTTTCTTCATGCGTTTTACACCGATATGACCTAAACGGCAGTGCCACAAATATGTTGCACTATCATTATCAACTCTGCATCTTTTGGCTTCAACATTATGAATATGTGTATCACTACTATCGAGATTTAATAAAAATAGACCACTCTTCAAGGGTGCATGACCATAAAAGATATTACTCATATAAATAGCACAACCATTATTCTCTGATTTAAATGAATAACCGTCTCGCATCAAACAAGATCCAGATATAATGTTCATGCTCAACGCAGGCGCCAAATAACAATTATTCAGGTCTAAAACTAATCCCGATGGTAGATGTAGAGGTAGCATGCCGACCGCGATCACATCGACTTTGGAACCATTTCCCACGCGCATCGTCACCTCGTTCTTAGCTAATCTTCGCTTAATCCATAGTCCCTGTTTCGAGTTGCAAATGTTAGCAACAGAACCAGTATCAAATACCCAGGTGCTACTGCGAGCATTAGTAAGGTACACATCAATAACATGTATATCACATATACCTTTGTTCACTTTGCCATCCTTCTTATCCGCCAAATACTTGGGGCAGTTCCGCTTCCAGTGTCCAGTCTGCTTGCAGTAGAAGCACTCAGTTTCAGGCTTAGGTCCAGACTTGGGTTTCTTCACTTGAGCAGCAACTTGTTTGCTGTTCCTTTTGAAGTTCCCCTTCTTCTTCCCTTTGCCCCTTTTCTGGAAACCAGTGGTCTTGTTGACCATCAACACTTGATGCTCCTTTTTGATTTCTACCTCCGCGGCTTTCAGCATCGCGAAGAGCTCGGGAATAGTCTTGTTCATCCCTTGCATATTGTAGTTCATCACAAAGCTCTTGTAGCTTGGTGGCAGTGATTGGAGAATTCTGTCAATGACGCTATCATCCGGAAGATTAACTCCCAGTTGAATCAAGTGATTATTATACCCAGACATTTTGAGTATATGCTCACTGACAGAACTATTCTCCTCCATCTTGCAGCTGTAGAACTTATTGGAGACTTCATATCTCTCAATCCGGGCATTTGCTTGAAATATTAACTTCAACTCCTGGAACATCTCATATGCCCCATGACATTCAAAACGTCGTTGAAGACCCGGTTCTAAGCCGTAAAGCATGGCACACTGAACTATAGATTAGTCATCAGCTTTGCTCTGCCAGACGTTCTTAACGTCGTCAGTTGCATCAGCAGCAGGCCTGGCACCCAGCGGTGCTTCCAGGACGTAACTCTTCTATGCAGCAATGAGGATAATCCTCAGGTTACGGACCCAGTCCGTGTAATTGCTACCATCATCTTTCAACTTTGCTTTCTCATGGAACGCATTAAAATTCAACGGAACAATAGCACGAGCCATCTATCTACATACAAACATAGACAAGCAAAATACTATCAGGTACTAAGTTCATGATAAATTTAAGTTCAATTAATCATATTACTAAAGAACTCCCACTTAGACAGACATCTCTCTAGTCATCTAAGTGATTACGTGATCCAAATCAACTAAACCATGTCCGATCATCACGTGAGATGGAGTAGTTTCAATGGTGAACATCTCTATGTTGATCATATCTACTATATGATTCACGCTCAACCTTTCGGTCCCCGTGTTCCGAGGCCATATCTGTATATGCTAGGCTCGTCAAGTATAACCTGAGTATTCCGCGTGTGCAACTGTTTTGCACCCGTTGTATTTGAACGTAGAGCCTATCACACCCGATCATCACGTGGTGTCTCAGCATGAAGAACTTTTGCAATGGTGCATACTCAGGGAGAAAACTTCTTGATAATTAGTGAGAGATCATCTTAAAATGCTACCGTCAAACAAAGCAAGATAAGATGCAAAAACATCACATGCAATCAATATAAGTGATATGATATGGCCATCATCATCTTGTGCTTGTGATCTCCATCTTCGAAGCACCGTCGTGATCACCATCGTCACCGGCGCGACACCTTGATCTCCATCGTAGCATCGTTGTCGTTACGCCATCTATTGCTTCTACGACTATCGCTACCGCTTAGAGATAAAGTAAAGCAATTACAGGGCGTTTGCATTTCATACAATAAAGCGACAACCATATGACTCCTGCCAGTTGCCGATAACTTCAGTTACAAAACATGATCATCTCATACAATAAAATATAGCATCATGTTTTGGCCATATCACATCACAACATGCCCTGCAAAAACAATTTAGACGTCCTCTACTTTGTTGTTGCAAATTTTACGTGGCTGCTACGGGCTTAAGCAAGAACCAATCTCACCTACGCATCAAAACCACAACGATAGTTTGTTAAATAGACTCCGTTTTAACCTTCACAAGGACCGGGCGTAGCCATACTCGGTTCAACTAAAGTGAGAGAGACAGACACCCGCTAGCCACCTTTAAGCACGAGTGCTCGTAACGGTGAAACCAGTCTCGCGTAAGCGTACGCGTAATGTCGGTCCGGGCCGCTTGATCTCAAAATACCGTTGAACCAAAGTATGACATGCTAGTAGGCAGTATGACTTATATCGTCCACAACTCACTTGTGTTCTACTCGTGCATATAACATCAATGCATAAAACCTGGCTCGGATACCACTGTTGGGGAACGTAGTAATTTCAAAAAAATTCCTACGCACATGCAAGATCATTGTGATGATATAGCAACGAGGGGAGAGTGTTGTCTACGTACCCTCGTAGACCGAAGGGGAAGCGTTGACGCAACATAGAGGAAGTAGTCGTACGTCCTCCGGTTCAACCGATCCAAGTACCGTTACTCCGGCACCTCCGAGTTCTTGACACGCGTACAGCTCGATGACGCACCCTCGATCTCCGATCCAGCAGAGGCGCCAAGGGGGAATTCCGTCAGCACGACAGCGTGGTGATGATCTTGATGTTCTCCTGTTGCAGGGCTTCGCCTAAGCACCGCTACAATATGACCGAGGTGTAATATCGTGGAGGGGGGCACCGCACACGGCTAAGGAATGGTCAATGATCAACTTGTGTGTCCTAGGGTGCCCCCCTACCCCCGTATATAAAGGAGGGAGGGAGGAGGTGGCCGGCCCTAGGGGTGGCGCGCCATGAGGAGGGGGAAACCTACTCCAAGTAGGTTTCCCTCTCTTTTCCTTATCTTATTTGGAGGGGGAAGGAAAGAGTACTAGTATTAGGAAGTAGTACTAGTAGTAGTAATAGGAAGAGGGGGAAGGAGAAAGGAAAGGGGGGGCCGACCCCCCTCCCCAATTCGGATTGGGCTTGGGGGGGCGCGCCCCCCTCCCTTGCTCCTTCTCTCTTCTTCCTACGTGGGCCCAATAAGGCCCATATACCTCCCGGGGGGTTCCGGTAACCTCCCGGGGCTCCAAACTTCTCCGGAACCTTTCCGGTGTCCAAATATATCCGTCCAATATATCAATCTTTATGTCTCGACCATTTCGAGACTCCTCGTCATGTCCGCAATCATATCCGGGACTCCGAACAACCTTCGGTACATCAAAATACATAAACTCATAATATAACTGTCATCGAATCCTTAAGCGTGCGGACCCTACGGTTCGAGAAGGATGTAGACATGACTGAGACACATCTCTGGTCAATAACCAATAGCGGGACCTGGATGCCCATATTGGTTCCTACATATTCTACGAAGATCTTTATCGGTCAAAACGCATAACAACATACGTTGTTCCCTTTGTCATCGGTATGTTACTTGTCCGAGATTCGATCGTCGGTATCCAATACCTAGTTCAATCTCGTTATCGACAAGTCTCTTTACTCGTTCTGTAATACTTCATCTTATAACTAACTCATTAGTTACATGCTTGCAAGGCTTAGGTGATGAGCATTGCCGAGAGGGCCCAGAGATACCTCTCCGACAATCGGAGTGACAAAACCTAATCTCCAATTATGCTAACTCAACATGTACCTTCGGAGACACCTGTAGTACTCCTTTATAATCACCCAGTTACATTGTGACGTTTGGTAGTACCCAAAGTGTTCCTCCGGTAAACGGGAGTTACACAATTCTCATAGTTATAGGAACATGTATAAGTCATGAAGGAAGCAATAGCAGAATAGTAAACGATTAAGTGCTAAGCTAACGGGATGGGTCATGTCAATCACCTCATTCTCCTAATGATGTGATCCCATTAATCAAATGACAACACATGTCAATGGTTAGGAAACATAACCATCTTTGATTAATGAGCTAGTCAAGTAGAGGCATACTAGTGACTATATGTTTGTCTATGTATTCACACATGTATCATGTTTCCGGTTAATACAATTCTAGCATGAATAATAAACATTTATCATGAAATGAGGAAATAAATAATAACTTTATTATTGCCTCTAGGGCATATTTCCTTCATAGCACTCACGCTTATCTTGCGTATTTTAGAGTATCCACTTTCACTTGTCTATGAACTGATATAAGCAACCCAGAAGTCCTTTACCGCGGACACGGCTATTCGAATAGATGATGTTAACCCTGCAGGGGTGTACTTCTTCACACACGCTCTCACCACTTACCGCCATTTACACGACATGTACTCGGCAACCTTCAAGCGGAAGCCCAACGTGGGTGTCGGCCACGGCCTGCCTAAACACTCAAGTCTCTAGTCCAGGTTTATCGCCTATTCGGGTTCCATCCATGAGGAGATCCGGCCGGAGTTTCGCTCACAGCCCCAAACGATGTGAACAGGGTTCCCGAGACACCAAACGGGCGCCCGGTACACCGTGCCACATGCCTACCGCATCACAGCCCACCCCTCCGGTCAGCGCTGCCCACGGCCTCCAGCATACTACAAACACCAGAAACTACTTGCAACTCCTGGACAGAGGACAAGGGTGATCAAGAAGCCGAGAGGGTCCATTGGTTTTGGGCCCAATGCGTGGTAGTAGCTGAATCATGGATCATAAACACAGAACTCAGTTCCTGAGGATGGCTGCAATGAGGCAACCCACCATGTACTCCTACATGGCCTCTCACCGCTACCTTTACCAAATCGTGTTCACACGCTTAGCTCACACACCATAGGACATGTTCACACACCTCTGATTCATCCCCGATGAATCAGACCTGACTCACCTCTAAGCAGTAGTAGGCATGACAAACAAGCATGAATGAGTAGGCAGAACAGGGCTCAAACAACTCCTACTCATGCTAGTGGGTTTCATCTATGTACGGTGGCAATGACATGTCATGCAAAGGATAAAGGGGTTCAGCTACCGCAGCAAGTAACAGATGAATCGGTGTTGTCCTAATGCATTAAACGAGAGCAGGAGCGAGAGAGTAGGATTGTATCGGAATGAACAAGGGGATTTTGCTTGCCTGACACTTCTGAAGATAGCATTGAGTCTTCATCAGTGTCAACGATCACATCATCGGTATCACGTCTATCGAGAGGGGACAAATACCGGCAGACAAGAAAGAACACAATCAATGCAATGCACAATATGATGCATGCTATGACATGGCAATATGAATGTGTTTTGGGCTAATGCACCTAGCTATGATTTAAGTGAAGTTGGTTTGAATACAAGATTCAAATTCAAACTCCATTTGTGATTATTCAAATGCCATTTATTTGTTTTGTCCAAAACAGGGGATAAACATTGTTCAAACATGCATGAAAATGGTACAGATGGATTCCTTGAATTTTTCTGATCATTTTTCATATATAAATTATTTAATTTGGAGTTACGGTTGAATTTCTATGAATTTTAGAAGTTTTAGCTATTTTCTGAAATTATTAAATCATTTAAGATTTATTTAAATTCCAGAAAGGAATTATTGCATCAGCATGACGTTGGCATGACGTCAGCAGGTCAACAGGTTGACCAGAGTCAAACCTGTGGCGCGGGACCCACACGTTAGTGACCCAGGGGGGTCAAATCCCTGGTCAACCGGGGCTAATCCACTGGCGTCTAGCCGCCAGCAACGACCAGACGCGGCGGAGGCTCGGGAATCGCCCACAGGGCACGATTCGAGCTGCGGCTAGGCCCGTCGGAGTGCTCTCGCCGGCGCGCGTCGTTAGGTGGTGCTAGCCGGGCCTGGGGTGGCCGGAGTCGACGGTGGCGAGCTCGGTTGCGGCCGCCGGAGCTCGGGTGAGACACGGGTGACCACTAGGGGGCAAGGGAGGGTGAGCTGCGGCATGCAACGGGCTCGTGGAGACGTTCTGAGCACGATGGTGTACTCAGGTGGGAGCTCCAGTGGCTGCAGTGAGGGCGGCGACGAGGTCAGTGGCGGCCGGAGCTCGGGTTCGGCGGGGCAGCTAGCTAGGGGACGAGAACAGAGGGGGCGAGCAAAGAGAGGAGATGAGGAGCTCACAGGGAGTCGGTTGGAGCAGACAGCGAGCTCGGGGAGGCGGCAATGGCGGCAAATCGACGGCGACGGTCCTCGGTGGCCGAGGAGGGGAACGACGGGGCTAGCGGCATCCAGGGGCTTCCGCCGTCGGGCGGCTCGGTGAGGAGGAAGATAGGGACGAGGCGGAGCTCGTGGGCGTGTCGGAGAGGCTCGAGGATGGCTACGGCTACGGCTATGGCGAACGGCGGCGGCGGCGTTCGGCCGTGCGTGTGAGAGCGAGTAGAGGGGGATAGGGACGGAGGGAGAGATACGGGAGAGTGAGAGAGGGTCGAGGGGGGGTGCGTGGCGTCTCCCAGAGGCATCAAGGCAGAGGAGGAGGCAGCCAGGAAGGGAGGAGGTGGCCGGGGCGCGTGGCCGTGCGCGCCGGGCGCGTGCCCGTCCTCCTGGCAGGGAGGAAGACAACAGGGGAGGAGCCCCTGGTGGGCTGGGCCGGCTTCTGCAGTAGGCCGCACAGGTAGGCGCCAGGTAGATCTTCTGCTCTTTCTCTTCTTATCTCTATTTAATTCTGTTTTCTATTTTCTGTAGTTTGTTTTGATCTAGTTTTAGACACTAAATCATTTTTATTGCTTCTCATAATTATGGTAGGGACTAGTAGGATTATTCCAAAGCCCTTCATCAAAGATCAGAATTATTGGACATATATTAATTAATTAAGAAATATATATCTAATGCAAATAGCTATTTATTTAATTCAAAGGCCCAAAATAATTAACTCTGAGATACCAAAATATTGTTTTGAGTTTTACCTCTTTGCAATATTTTCACAGACTAAGAGGAACATTTGCTTGGACTTCTTTGAGAGGATTTTAATGTTGATCATTTTTAGAAGGTTTCTGAGGCTTTGAAAATCCCTCAATTCAAATTTCATTTGAATTAAAACATGATGCTCACATGAGGTCTAGCATAGTGCATAACAGGACCAGTTATGTGACAACTCACCCCCACTAAAAAAAAATATCGTCCCGAGATTCAAGCGTAGGGTAAGGTGAAGGGGGAACGCAAACTAGCACAATCTTCATGATCCAGGTTGCACTTCATAGGAACGTTGTTTCGATCACCATCTTTGTCTCGACGTCTTGTACTGAGAACTCCAGTTATTATGACAATGAGAGGAGAAGGAGACTCTAGAAGGATCGATCTTCTTGAAGGTCGAACAACTCAGGATTAACTCACAGAATGAGACATAGCAACATCTCTCGAGCTGAGAGACGAAGCACACCTCTAGAGGAATGGAGTGGAACAAATGACGGAGGTTTACCAGGTAGACCACAATTCCACACTTACGAGGGTGGTAAACGGTTGTCAGCGTAGCGAGGAGTTGAGTTGCCATGATACCACAACGAGGCACCTTAGGGATGGTGACTCGTAGATATATCCCCTTAGGTGGCAAAAAGAATTAATTTTGATTCCGAGATCATTGAAACTCTTTAAACCAGCCTAAGGCAATTCTCGAGCGATCGTTTGGAGGGGGTCGGTAGAATGGCATACTCGGACTTGGATGATGTGGATTACCTTGTTGAGGACAACGTGATGGATGAATTTGCTTACCACCGGCAATGGATGAGACCCATGGTAGGACCACTTTTGAAAATGATCCTAATCAGTAATTACTGAGAAGGGTAATCCAGAGTAGGGAGGCACGATGGCGGTGCAAGCCGGGAACAAAATGCAAATGATGGGAATGATTCTAGTAACTGGGGAGAGGCTCAACAATAGAGAGTTATTCCACTATTGGAATGGTTATAGCATTGCCGAGGAAACTGAGAGCACTCCAGTTAGTGTCGATGATAACACCTAACGCTTGTGCGTGCTCTCAAGAACTTGAGCATTTCCATAATCATCAAGATTTTACCAATATCCGTGTCAAGGATCCTGGCAACACAACTTGCTACCATGATGAATACTGACGGACGATGCGGATGCGAAAGAAGATAACACCTTCTCAGATTTCACCTTGGCGGGGCCATGGGAATAAAATCTAGATGATCGACCGAGAGGCATTTAGCACTCCGCTTCTAATGTTCTCCTTGATGTGCTAGCGTATCCCATTCATTGAAATAGTTTGGTATCTAGAACATCAAGTAAAAGGTCGGACTTCGGAAGACAAAAATCACAAGGCACAACTAGGGAGTAAATCCTACAAAGTCCTTATGGGAAGGTGGCCAACTTCTTCAATCAAGATACTACAATAATAGGTCTTCCGACTGGGTGTGTTGGTCATGACATCCACTTTACCGGTTATCGAGGGCCCAGTATTATAGTTTTTTGGGAAATGTTCCAACCATTATATCTGCCTGAGATTCAGATCTGGTTGGTGTCATGATATTCCAGACCCATCGAGTCTAGGAAGAAAAATGAAAGTTTGCAACACAATTCGACGAGATAACGTTGCGAGATTCTCGGGAAATGAACTACGATAGCAAGCTCCAAAACATGAGCTGGTTCTGCTACACATGTGTGAACACGCTGTCTCAGACAAACATGATCACATGGTAGTCTTACAATAGAACACTACCGAGTTCTGGTAGGGAACCATCATTGAAGATATTGGAATCTTGTGCACGAACTAGTATTTGCACAACAACTCCTTTCCCTTGAACAAATCAATCAGTGGCTTGGTGTGCTAGGGATACATATAGAATGAAGGTTGCAAATCTCCAAACCACAGAATACTTCGCACATGTGTATGACTGACTTGGGATGATTCCAGAGGAAGCAAAACTAACTTTCTCAAATTCACGGCGGCAACTTACATCGAATGCACATGAATTAGAGAAAGTCACTTCTTACATCCGACATATGCTTCATGAGCTAGCATGAAGAAATGCTTTCAAAAGTTTCCAACACTAGCTTAATGTTCAACAAAATCATGGAGGAGACAAGGATGTTGTCGATGGGCTCAACAGCAATTCATCTGGGTTAACTTTTAAAAGGGATTCCATAGTTAAGTGAACAAGTGATAGCATTGGTCAGACCCAAAAGATATAGTGGTGTATGCTCGAGGGATCAACCACGAGTAAGACAATATTACGAATATCGTTGGTTCTAGTTTGATTTGACGATAGCCCACACTCAAATCAAAGGATTGATAAGACAATAGGTCCAGCAACTGATCACAGGGACCAATCGATGAAGACATCATCTTTCTTCAACACACACTACACAAGAATATCCCTTTGGAACGAACTAAGTCAGGCAAGCTTTTATCGTCCAACTCTCCAAGTTGTTGTCTAGCTTAACCAATTAGCTCCAGGATATCCAACACAGATTCTTGGAGAAAGGGTGGTTCACAAGAAACCGACTTGATCACGAGCTCAACATAACAGTCAGGGAACAACCTGGTAATACTTCCGAGAAGATATTCGGAAAATCACGAACCACCGGTATGTTACTAAGCTCGAGAACAATCTCGCTTTTGAGGGCAAGACGATATGATCAAATGAGTGAGGACTTGAAATAATTCCTATCTCATTGGTCGAGGAGTGCACCAGAAATAGGGACTAGGCAGCACAATCAGTCTTAGGGTGACGATTCAATAATCAACACGCTAAGAATGAGGTTATCGTCCATTTAACTACCAAGCAACAGAGTTGCTAGCAGTATTGATTTCACACGCCATGATTCATTTGTCGGCATTCCGGTTATAATAACACAGGAACCGAGGAATGAACAATGATGGCAAGAAGTATCACTGGACCAAGAGTTCATAGGATGGTGTGCGATTCCTATAACAATCCCAATATAAAAGATGGTAATACTCCAAGGTAGAGCAGAACAAAAGCTGGATTAGCAATTTGATCTGCGGAGCACAACTTCTTTGACCCAATCCTGGATATGGAAGAGGTACTGGAGTTTGTTTCTCCTAGTCATTCCGCGATAGAATGGCTTGACGGACCACAAGAGTAATAGGCATCGATAAACGAATGCACGCATACTCTTGACTATCAATTGATAGACGAAGGTCAGTAGACAACTAAAAAGGGACAACTCAAAGGAACATATAACTTCCTAAGTTGTGGATGCATAGATTAGTATGTCGAACCAAGTTCAACATAATTCTTCCGGATAACCCATGCAGAAAGGTTGAGCTGGCAGAGTCACAACATAGCATGGAGAACTCATCAAGAGCAATCTGGTTGTGATCGTTCAGTTCAACGAGGAACTTCTGCCATAAGTAGTTCATGGTATTTGGAAGAAGAAGATACCACGGACTTCAAGGACTATCGCAAAGGTTACTAATAACCTAAGGGAGCTAGCAATTACTATCAACATGAAGTAAGTAGGGTGAATCTCGGGTTCAAAACCCAAGGGGTAGAATACCTACTACTAAGTGGCATCATGGGATGCTTTTGAGAATAAAAGCCAGAATCATCACACTGGGACACAAAACATGGCTAGACTACTAGATGATCCCCTGAGACACCTAGGGTCATAATAATAACTCCAACATAAAGGTCGAGGCAGTAGAGTACCTCAACTCAACAATTTGTGTGATTAACCTGGCCTAAAAGACATTGAAACCAGAGGAAAAGGATTTTGCAAATGCATCAGACTCTTTGGAAACCTGGGATGACTCGGACAGCATAACGGCTGTAAATGCTCAGAAAAGATTTGAGACATTCACAAAAATGGTGGCATAACCACTCAGAAGCACAATATCAAGGTTTCGAGATCAACAGTTAACATACGGAAGTAATAGGAACTGAAACGAGGCTTAAGTCCAACAATCTTACAAGTCTACAGATTAGAAACACGTGATCCTGATGGAAAGAAGAGATAGCCTAGTTCTTAATCCCCGTAGGAAAGATAAGATGACTCAGATCAGAAGGGCATAAGGTATAAGGAGTAAAAAGAGCCTTACGTTCCATCCCACAATCAATTCCCTTATATAACTAAAGAATTTCTAGACTCAACTTCGACCAGTTTGGCTTGGTAATCCTACAGGCAGTCAAGCTCTGATACCAACACTGTCAGGACCCCGACTCAATGCCACATCGATCTAGCATGTAACACCTCATATCACTTTGCGGCCTCACGCACGGTATTCCCACGGGTGTCGCCTTACCTTTGCCCGGGACCGTTTGCGCCTTTTGGCACACGTATATGACAGTGTCGCTAGCATCCCTATGATAAGGAGCCCGGGATGACATGGCTAGTCGTAAACCCAAAGTGGCACAGACTTACAGGGACAGGCATCCATGACCCAGCATCGAACGTGTCGGTCATCAGCGAGTGAATCCAGGCTGTAGCACTGGGCTAGCAGGACTCCGGTGAACCGGGCTGTAGCGGGCTAATAGGACTCCGGTATTCATCGCGTGACATTTCCCCGAAGGGACAGACACAAGAACGAAGAAGGACACATGCCGGCCAGCCTAAGTGTTCCGGAGCAGTAGCAAGCTACCATGGCTCAGTGGAAACACTAGGAGACATTTCCCGGTAAGAGAGGCTAACAAGGATAAACAACTAGGTTGTCAGATCCCACACATACCAAGCATTTCAATAACATACACACAATATGCTCGATATGTGCAAATACAACATGGCATCACAACATGACTCTACAACTCAAATATTTATTCAATAGGCTCGAGGAGCGAGATATTACAAACATGGGTCTCATGACCCAACAATCAGAGCATACAAGTCAAAGCACATGCGGAAGCTTAACATGTATGAGTACAGACAACTATAAATGAAAAAGGCTTAGAAGCCTGACTATCTACCAGATCCTACCGAGGGCACAAGATCGTAGCTGAGGTAACAAGCTAAACGTCGAAGTCCAAGTGGAACTACTAGCGAGACTAAAGTCTCTCTGCAAAACATAAAATAGGCAAACGTGAGTACAAATGTACCCAGCAAGACTTACATCAGAACTATCTACATATGCATCATTATCAACAAAGGGGGTGGTGGAGTTTAACTGCAGCAAGCCAGCTTTGACTCGATGGCTAACCTAAACTACGACTACAAGTAACTCTTTTGAGGTGGCGCACACGAGTCCACATATTCACCATATCAATACACCACTATGGACCCGCCCTCGTCTCCCTACGAGAACGCCATCCATAGCACTCACGCTTATCTTGCGTATTTTAGAGTATCCACTTTCACTTGTCTATGAACTGATATAAGCAACCCAGAAGTCCTTTACCGCGGAGACGGCTATTCGAATAGATGATGTTAACCCTGCAGGGGTGTACTTCTTCACACACGCTCTCACCACTTACCGCCGTTTACACGACATGTACTCGGCAACCTTCAAGTGGAAGCCCAACGTGGGTGTCGGCCACGGCCTGCCTAAACACTCAAGTCTCTAGTCCAGGTTTATCGGCTATTCGGATTCCATCCATGAGGAGATCCGGCCGGAGTTTCGCTCACAGCCCCAAACGATGTGAACAGGGTTGCCGAGACACCAAACGGGCGCCCGGTACACCGTGCCACGTGCCTACTGCATCACAGCCCACACCTGCGGTCAGCGCTGCCCACGGCCTCCAGCATACTACAAACACCAGAAACTACTTGCAACTCCTGGACAGAGGACAAGGGTGATCAAGAAGCCGAGAGGGTCCATTGGTTTCGGGCCCAATGCGTGGTAGTAGCTGAATCATGGATCACAAACACAGAACTCAGTTCCTGAGGACGGCTGCAATGAGACAACCCACCATGTGCTCCTACATGGCCTCTCACCGCTACCTTTACCAAATCGTGTTCACACGCTTAGCTCACACACCGTAGGACATGTTCACACACCTCTGATTCATCCCCGATGAATCAGACCTGACTCAACTCTAAGCAGTAGCAGGCATGACAAACAAGCATGAATGAGTAGGCACAACAGGGCTCAAACAACTCCTACTCATGCTAGTGGGTTAGATCTATGTACTGTGGCAATGACAGGTCATGCAAAGGATAAAGGGGTTCAGCTACCGCAGCAAGTAACAGATGAATCGGTGTTGTCCTAATGCATTAAAAGAGAGCAGGAGCGAGAGAGTAGGATTGTATCGGAATGAACAAGGGGGTTTTGCTTGCCTGGCACTTCTGAAGATAGCATTGAGTCTTCATCAGTGTCAACGATCACATCATCGGTATCACGTCTATCGAGAGGGGACAAATACCGGCAGACAAGAAAGAACACAATCAATGCAATGCACAATATGATGCATGCTATGACATGGCAATATGAATGTGTTTTGGGCTAATGCACCTAGCTATGATTTAAATGAAGTTGGTTTGAATACAAGATTCCAATTCAAACTCCATATGTGATTATTCAAACGCCATTTATTTGTTTTGTCCAAAACAAATGATAAACATTGTTCAAACATGCATGAAAATGGTATAGATGGATTCCTTGAATTTTTCTGATCATTTTTCATATATAAATTATTTAATTTGGAGTTACGGTTGAATTTCTATGAATTTTAGAAGTTTTAGCTATTTTTTGAAATTATTAAATCATTTAAGATTTATTTAAATTCCAGAAAGGAATTATTGCGTCAGCATGACGTTGGCATGACGTCAGCAGGTCAACAGGTTGACCAGAGTCAAACCTGTGGCGCGGGACCCACACGTCAGTGACCTAGGGGGGTCAAATCCCTGGTCAACCGGGGCTAATCCACCGGCGTCTAGCCGCCGGCAACGACCAGACGCGGCGGAGGCTCGGGAATCGCCCACAGGGCACGACTCGAGCTGCGGCTAGGCGCGTCGGAGTGCTCTCGCCGGCGCGCGTCGTTAAGTGGTGCTAGCCGGGCCTGGGGTGGCCGGAGTCGACGACGGCGAGCTCGGTTGCGGCCGCCGGAGCTCGGGTGAGACACGGGTGACCACTAGGGGGCACGGGAGGGCGAGCTGCGACATGCAACGGGCTCGTGGAGACATTCTGAGAACGATGGTGTACTCAGGTGGGAGCTCCAGTGGCTGCAGTGACGGCGGCGACGAGGTCAGCGGCGGCCGGAGCTCGGGTTCGGCGGGGCAGCTAGCTAGGGGACGAGAACGGAGGGGGCGAGCAAAGAGAGGAGATGAGGAGCTCACAGGGAGTCGGTTGGCGCAGACGGCGAGCTCGGGGAGGCAGCAACGGCGGCAAATCGACGGCGACGGTCCTCGGTGGCCGAGGAGGGGAACGGCGGGGCTAGCGGCATCCAGGGGCTTCCGCCGTCTTGCGGCTCGGTGAGGAGGAAGATAGGGACGAGGCGGAGCTCGTGGGCGTGTCGGAGAGGCTCGAGGATGGCTACGGCTATGGCTATGGCGAACGGCGGCGGCGGCGTTCAGCCGTGCGTGTGAGAGCGAGCAGAGGGGGATAGGGACGGAGGGAGAGATACGGGAGAGTGAGAGAGGGTCGAGGGGGGGTGCGTGGCGTCTCCCAGAGGCGTCCAGGCGGAGGAGGAGGCAGCCAGGCAGGGAGGAGGTGGCCGGGGCGCGTGGCCGCGCGCGCCGGGCGCGTGCCCGTCCTCCTGGCAGGGAGGAAGACGACAGGGGAGGAGCCCCTGGTGGGCTGGGCCGGCTTCTGCAGCAGGCCGCACAGGTAGGCGCCAGGTAGATCTTCTGCTCTTTCTCTTCTTATCTCTATTTAATTCTGTTTTCTATTTTCTGTAGTTTGTTTTGATCTAGTTTTAGACACTAAATCATTTTTATTGCTTCTGATAATTATGGTAGGGACTAGTAGGATTATTCCAAAGCCCTTCATCAAAGATCAGAATTATTGGACATATATTAATTAATTAAGAAATATATATCCAATGCAAATAGCTATTTATTTAATTCAAAGGCCGAAAATAATTAACTCTGAGATACCAAAATATTGTTTTGAGTTTTACCTCTTTGCAATATTTTCAGGGACTAAGAGGAACATTTTCTAGGACTTCTTTGAGAGGATTTTAATGTTGATCATTTTTAGAAGGTTTTTGAGGCTTTGAAAATCCCTCAATTCAAATTTCATTTGAATTAAAACATGATGCTCGCATGAGGTCTAGCTTAGTGCATAACAGGACCAGGGATGTGACAATTGGCCTTAATGGGCTTCTCTAATGTGCTTGCAGGGGCCAAAATTCTCATAGGCCTTTGATTGATCGGTTTTGGTCTTGTGCATAATTGCTCATCGTAATGGGCTCAAATTATCTAATTGGGCCTACAGACATGTTCGAACTTTAGTGGGCCCATTAAGTTAATGGGCTGTTACTAGGCCAAAAGTTAATTCTCGGCCCTGTTACCTCCCGGGTCGTTAACATGCCAACATCGAAGCGGCCAACAAGTGGGCCCATTTGGTTTAATGGGCCGTTAACAGGCCGATACTAAGGTTGGGCTACAATGGGCCATTAGCGGGCCGAAAGAGATAGCCAGCTCATACTGGACCATGAGGAGCGTGGGCAGCTAAGAGGCCGAAAGTCAAGTCGTACTGTATATGGCCCAACTGTGTTGTGGGCCTTTAGCTGGCCGAAAGAGAAAGCGGGCTGGTATTGGACCATGAAGAACATGAGTCGTTAAAAGGTCAAAACTCAGGTTCGAATGCAAATGTCCTAACTCATTTATGGGCCGTCAATAGGCTAAAAGACACACCAGGCCAGAAATTGGCCAAATGACGGTGTCCTGGACAAGGGGGTACTCACCACGTCATCTCCCGACCAGCTGGATCAGACCGAGGACCCCCATGTCGGTTCGCTTCCACTTCAGGCAGCCCATGCCACTTACAAGGAGGATTCCACAAGACTTCGCACCCAAGACAAGGACTTCTCTAAACCCTAGGCCTCTAGTGTGTTATATAAACCGAGGCCAGGCTTGTCAATAAATAATCTAATATTCATTAGAACAATCTCGTGGTAGATACATGTACTCTATACTACACCCCATATGAATACAATCAAAAGCAGGACGTAGGGTTTTATCTCCATCAAGAGGGCCAGAACCTTGGTAAAATCCCGTGTCCATGTTACTATCGCTCCAAGGCACCTAGCTTAGGACCCCTACTACGAGATATGCAGGATATAGAACCGACATTTGTGCTTTCATTGAGATCCTGCTGGGCGATCGCCACGGATCGGGAGGATGATTAGGTGATATTTTTTCAGTTAGATCTGTTCCATGCAAAGTATCCTTTCTATAGATTACTGCTACTGTTGTGTTCTTGTTTATTCACAAAACGGTTTAAGTCTCACTATAGAACGAGATTCGAGGGAATATTTTCATGGTATGCCGGACATGGACGATGTCAAAACGCCGGATTACGTGCGAGGGTTGTCAGGACCACTGCTGATTCATGATATTGCAGCCATACACAATACGGTAGCAAGTCCGGCCTCCCATGAACATGCCACCCAGGAAGTCCTTTTACGTCCCTCTTTTACTCAAGTATCAAGGCGTGAGCCGTTACTTTCTATTAAATATGCATAGAGTATGCACTACCATACCATACTAATAGTACTAACCTTGAACGCAGTTTCCAATGATCGGTTGATGGACAGTTCGGCTAGCTTTGTATTGCTTGACACTTCCAAAACTTTTTTCACGGCGCAATCATCATCGAATCGCTGACGTCATCATCTCGTGGACTCTATCCATCTCAAAATTGTTCATTGTGTTTTGATGGGATATCAACTCACGGCACAGTCTTATATGTACCTTTTCTTTATGAATCATTACTGTTGTCTAGCATAATTGTGTTTGAAGATAGGTTAGAAGAAAGGCCATACAATGTTCCATACACGGGTATTGATGATCTGCAAAATTCAGCAATCGATTGGGGACCTTCGTAAAATCCATCAGGGCGCGCCTGCAAAGGAGCAACAAACTCGAAGCACGTCCAGTGATCAGTCCCGAGACTGTCTATGTGGCCGCAACCACCGTGGCCCCATCCGGAAATAAAGGCACATGAGGGGATAATCCCCGTGCAAGTCCCGTAACCAAGCTATCAAAGTAAAATCATAAGCATGGATATACTGACAAGGGAAGTGATGCTTGTGCTAAATTGGGCACGTTTGCCATACCTAAGTGATAGATATTCTACCTTTTTGTTTTGTTTTACTATTTTATCTTGAATTACTTATTCAATATTCTTTTTTTCTCTGATCGTTGTTGCGACCAAGCTATGGTCTAGTTAGCCCCGACTCGATGACCTCTCAACGGCACACATGCAACAGTGCATACATGATGCGGCGGCAGGTCCCGAACAACAATGTTGAGAAGTGGACCTCCGAGCACACATCATGGAGATTGCTTTTCTTTCTCCTCCTTTTTTCCCCAGCTCCTAGTCACTGGTCCTCTACTACTTTTTTGTTGACAAGTACATAGACTTGTAACCCAATTGACTACTAATTTTGTAGCATGATACCTAAGATTTGATGAGTGGATTCTAGTAATTTATGCACTACTACTCCACCTAAAAGATCAAAACCAATCTAGTCTTGGTATGAGTTGGCATTTGTTCTGTACAAATTGCTTCCTTTTCTTGCTCCATAGACGCAGCTTGTGAGAACGTGCTGCACATCATCGGAGATCCTGAGCGGCTGTGTTCCACTCAAGCAGACGCACGCAACATCAAGCTAGAGCAGCAGACATGGGATGAATTCGGATTGCTTGGCGGCATACAGGAAGACCCAATCCTTATTCCTTTTATTCGTTATTCAATTAAGGTTGTCTTGCCTTTTGCTAATCATAGTCTTTCTTGCACTTCTCACGTGCTAGCACTAGTACTAGTACTATTACTAGATGTAAATCCATGAATGCCCACATGAGTCTCTTCGGATTGCTACAACAAATAAACCAGGTGCTATTAATCCTAGTAATTTTTTCTTGCTTGGGTTTATTTTTCCTGATGAACTATTACTCTGGTTTGTTCCATCATCTGTACACAGGTCTGTCAAATGATGGCCACATTAACGATGGTTGCGTGATGGTTTGGTCAACCTCCCGTCTGTAGTTCGGCGAATGCCGCATCATGGACTCGTACCGCCCTACGAATTCAGGCTTTGTCACGCCGGCGCCCTGCATTGACATTGGCTTCGACGCCAGGCCACATCACTTTAAAAAAATATATTGCATAAATTAATTATG
The DNA here is from genome assembly GCF_018294505.1 of Triticum aestivum. Lineage (NCBI taxonomy): Eukaryota > Viridiplantae > Streptophyta > Magnoliopsida > Poales > Poaceae > Triticum > Triticum aestivum. The sequence goes on from NC_057797.1 coordinate 252,076,872, forward strand.
CGAGGTATATATATATATTATTTTGGACTATACTATTTTACATGTGTAGGTAACCAACTTCGACTACGTCATGCGGTCATTTCGTTAAGCCGATGTCGTCGTCCCTATCGGCATAAATTGGCTCACATGATCACCTTGTTGGTCGAATTGCCATACCGACATGTTCGGTTGCCTCGGGAACTTCGACATCACTGAGAGAGCTCTACCTCATCGAATGTTTGGCACACGAGCCATATTTCTTTTATTACTCACTTTGCATAAATTATTAATTATGCAACGAATTATTATTTTTAATTTAGTATTATTACTATTATCTCTGGCTTGCACTATTTTTTGTGCATAGGTAAATGATCTCGGTTGGGCAGTGCTGTCACCCCGGAGTACCGACGTACCACGTCACCTCGGTTGGACCAGGGCTTCATCATCACTTCATTAACCCACGCCGGGGACTTCGGCATCATGTTGCCAGCCAGCTCCAGCACCTCGGGGGACTAGGGGTTCCACCACGCCACATTGGCCATACTTTTGTCAGATTTCGGGTTTCGCGGACCCTTGGGAGGTTTGAACTCTGGGGTGCGTGCGAAGAACTCCTCTTCCCTAGTCTGCCTGCTCGCTAATCGCATCGATAATAGACATAGTTGTTTACCCAGGTTTGTTCCACCTTGCGGTGTAAAACGCTACTCCTTTTTTGTGGTGGATTGGCCTCGAGGGGCTGAGGATGAACTGGTACAGTGGGAGCACAACCTCAGGAGGAGGAGTATTCTTGTGCTCGATGAGCTAATGGGTGTGAGGGTGATCTGAATGATTCGTCCTCCTCTATGGTGGTGGCTAGGTCCTATTTATAGTGGCCTTGGTCCTCTTCTCAAATGAAGGCGGGAAGGGATCCCACAACGGCCATTTTTGAAGGGAGACAACTAGTACATGCTATCCTAACAAAAGTGGTCTTCGCCTGCAAAAGTCTCTGGTGGTGATGCCACGGTGGGCTCAGCGATGACCTCCGTCCTGGTATCCTAGCGGGCTTGGTCTTGTTGCACCAGAATGGAAACCTTCGCTTGATTCCTCGGGACTCTGTGCCCGTGCTTGCCTCCTTAACACCAAAAAGAAAACTAGTACAATGCGCCCTCTAGTGCTCGCCTGGCCATGGTCGTCATGGCTCACATCATCTGAACCTGGCGAGGTGAACCTTGCATAGATTTCTCCACTCCTCGGGAGACAACCTGGGGAGGCCGCCCCACGTGGAGCTCTTCGTGTCGTCCGTGTAGCAAGGCTTGGCCCCTCGCTAGGCTCATAGATTTGTTGATGCCGAAGGTGGGCCATACCAGGCCGTCGAAGGAGCCACGCCATGGGCCGCAGGTAGGCAAGTCTAGGTACCCCCGTTCCCAAAACGCCGATAGTAGCCCCCGAGCCCAAGGCGCGCTCGAACTTGGCTTCGAGGCGAAGCCAAAGGGCAAGTGTGGAGCGCCGCGGGCCCTAACCGCATGCGGCCATGGTCGACACATGGTGATTGATGGGACATCGGCGCCTTCGCTTCCCACGCTGCCTCGGCAACAGTTCAACTTGACGAAACCCTGCTGCATGCAGAGAAAACCATCATTGCGTGCGATCGTGGAGGTCGGTGGTTGGCATCCCTCGGGCTATAAATGAGGAGAGGGGCGGAGCCCCCCTTGCTCATCTCCATATTCTCACGACCCGCTCCTTCTTCGCCCTCTCCTCCTTGCTGACTTTCTGTAGCTCTCATGGAGCCGACAAGGAAGTTCTCCGCCCCTGAGAAGGGGAAGGCCCCCAAGGAGGGACCCTGCTCGTCGCCGCCCAAGAGAGGGCGAGGCCGCCCCAGCAAGTACGCTAAGACCCCTATGGTGGCTCCTTGGGGGCGCAAGCGCACTCCGTCGGGGGCCGGCATCGCCTTGGGCGGCCATGGCGGTGCTTCTTCTCGCGGTGACAGCCGCCAAGGGCGAGGCAGCCCCTATGACAAGGGGAGGCGCACCATGGTTGCCCGGCCTCCTCGGCTGCACTTCCACTCGGCGGAAGTGCTCCTGGATTTCATCGTGTGGTCGAGAGGCTGACCGGCACCTGGCTCCTGCTCCCTCACTTTTTCACAGGTGAGCAGCTGCCCGCGGGGCTTGGCGGCTTCTGGCTGAAGGCTGATGCAAGGTAGTCAGAGTCGGGATTCGGAGTCGGATCGACTTTCCTTAGGCGGAATCTAGTCGCAGTATCGAGTCGTGGAATCAAGGATTCTACTAGATTTACTCAAATAAGATATTTTGTATCGATGCTAGAAATTTATATGGTTTTACTGATTTTTAACACTAAATATAGAGCAAAAAATGTACACATCAATGCTAGTTGTATTCCACACCTTTTCATGACTAACCTACTATCTAGCTTGCATGTATGGAACATATATGAGAGGGAAATATATAGAGCATTTAAATCTTCAACACACCAAATTTACTTAGGAAGTTTTTTGAGAGTATGTGAATAGTATCACTTGTGTAGATGACCTGCAGTGCTGAACCTTGAAGGTCTTGCTCACCTTGTCCAATAAATCTGGAAGCATCTTCCTTTTCATGCCAATTTCATTCATTGACAAGCCTGATCCTCAGTTTTTATCTGGGGTTTCTAAGAGCTAGATCAAAGGTGTTGGCGACTATGCATTTGGGCTTGGGAGGGAATAAAGGCCACGAGGCATGTGAAAAGTGTTTTGGATGATGGAATACTATTCTGTTACAACTAAACAAACGGCTTAGATAAATTTGTAGAATCAGACATAGTCCATAGCATAGCGGGATTCTACAGTTTTGTATAGGATTCTATGTTTTGGATCGCGACTCAAAATGGATTCTACCAGATCCGGATTCATAGTGGGACTTGGATTAACATGCTTCCGTAGGGTAGTGAAGTCATAGGATTCTAGGAGTTGAGTCGGGATTCTGACTACCTTGGGCTGATGGCTGCAGCAGCAAGGCTTCATGGGTTAGGGTCGAAGTTATCGCCACCGCTAACGTATCCTTGGCCTGCAGCTGGCAGGCATTTGCTCATGCGACCCTTTACATGAGGGTGTTCAGGGTGGACGGTTGTCACGCGGGGTTCTGCCCCGAGGATGTCAGCAGTGATGATGAGGTTGGCCTTGACAACGACGAGGGCGAGCTCTCCCTTGGTAACAGCCACGACTACCCCAATGGCGGTGGCTCCTCCTCCGGTGAGAGCACCAGCAGCGGAGGCTATGATCACCAGCCCCGCCGGTGGGCTCGGATCGGGGGAAGGCAGAGGGAGTCCTGGACTAAGGGGTCCTCGGGCATCCGACCTGTTATCCGTGGGCCGGACTGATGGGTTGTGAAGACATGAAGGCCGAAGACTATACCTGAGTCCGGATTAGACTCTCCTTGGCGTGGAAGGCAAGCTTGTTGACCGACTATGAAGATTCCTTCTTATGTAACCAAGTCTATGTAAACCCTAGATCCCCTTGGTGTCCATATAAACTGGAGGGGATGGCCCGGAAAGGACACCATTCATTAGCATAGTCATATAGGCTAGGCTTCTAGGGTTTAGCCATCACGATCTCGTGGTAGATCAATTTTTGTAACACCCATATTCATCAATATCAATCAAGCAGGACGTAGGGTATTACCTGCATAGAGAGGGCCCGAACCTGGGTAAACATTGTGTCCCCTGTCTCCTGTTACCATCGATCCTAGACGCATAGTTCGGGACCCCCTACCCGAGATCCGCCGGTTTTGACACCGGCATTGGTGCTTTCATTGGGAGTTCCACTATGCCGTCGACAAAAGGCTCAGTTGCTCGCCTTGTCCTTAAAGACAACATCACCCCTAGAGGAGCTCTGGCCCCGGGCCAAACCCTCCGGTTGGGCGGCTTTACTATGATCGCCCGTTCGGCCGTTGGGCCGACGATGACCTCTTGGGCCATCGAAAACCCCCTTTCGCATCAACTCCGAGCATTCCAAGCATATGGATCCTGTAGAGCTTTCGTCTTTGAACGAATTCCTAGATCGCATCACCACTTTGGGAATAGCCACGGACTACGACCGGATCGGGCTTAAAACCGACCAAAGAGAAATCGAGTCCCTACCGGTCACCCACCAGATTGCGGTAGTTGTGGAGCAGGACGACGAGTTTTCTGCTATACCGAAGACGGACCATGTACGGATCACCGACCCGGAAAAGACGGATACTGACCCGTGAAAGGATGCGACCAGCCTTCCGAACATAGCATCGGACGACGGTTCTAAACAATTAGAAGGTATTCCGGAACCCAGACTGTTAAGCCCGGAAGATCATCAGACTCCGGATAATCGGTCGGGTCGGGGTTCGGATTTAATTCCACCCACACACCCGAATTTAGACACTCTCGTAAGCATAAAATAGCAGTCTCAGGAAATAGTCCACCACTTCTGGGCCAAATTCCTCCTTGTCAAGGACAAGGTAAAAGATTGCCGTGACGAAGACGCAATTTCAGCGTTCTGCAACAATTGCGCGGATGAAGGAATCCTCAATGCCATCAATCGCCGCCGCATACTGAAATTTGCTGACTTAGCAACCATCGTACAAAAATAAAGTGCGATGGAGAGGACCTGGAAAACTCAGGCAGTTCCCTGGGAACTGCCAGTCTCAACTCAACTCCCCCTACAGGAGAAAAGGGCGCACCCTCCCGGCACACCCAGTCTAACAGTCAAGAACCACAAAACCGCTATGCGGCACGACACCGCTCTGACCGGGTGGCTCGATGGCCCATGCAAAATACATACAACACCAGATACCATGGCAACCCACATCCTTAGAGCATGTTGGATACTACGACAGGTAGCAAAAAGCAGCGAGGATATCCTTATCAAGAATGACTCAAAACGGCATCCCCAAGTGGACGACAACTAAAGAGTATTAACGTTATTTGAGACATCCGCTTCAAATAACAAGCGCAAAAGGGCGCTCCGTGAGCTCGCCGAAGTCTGCCAATTGCTACGATAAACCCCTGGAATGACACAACTATAACATTCAATGCCGGCAACGAGCCAAAGTACAGAACAGTGCAAGCGCCAGCTGCATTAGTCCTCAGCGCCATCATGGACGAGTTTTGACTTACCAAGGTCCTCATGGACGACTGCAGCGGACTAAACCTCATTTATGAGGACACACTCCATAAAATAGAAATAGACAGGAGCCGCATCATGCAAAGCAACACAACCTTTCGAGGAATTATTCCTAGTCGGGAGGCGTGGTGCGCGGACAAAATCACATTTGACGTAGTATTCGGCATGCCGGAGAACTACCGGTCCGAAGATATAACTTTCCAAGTGGCCCCTTTCAGGAGCGGATACCACGCCATGTTGGGGTGGGATGCTTTTACACGCTTTCAGGCCATACCCCATTACGGGTATATGAAGCTCAAGATGCCAGGACCAAACAGTATAATCACTCTCGTCAGGGATCCGGACATAGCACTCCGTGCCGAAAACAAAACCACATACCGGGCCCTAGAGGAGCTATCCGAAGCCCTCGTAGCCAACGAATTAACTGCACTACGCTCCACGATGGACAGGGAAATGTAATCCTCGACAAATGCCCTAAATCCACATCATTCAAACCAGCAGAGGAAATAGTCAAATTCTAGGTCCACCCAACGGACCCCAAGAATACAACATCTATCGTGGCTCAACTGAACCCAAAAGTTGACAGCACACTACGATAATTCATGCGTGAAAACTGGCACATATTCTCCTGGCACACTTCATATATGCCAGGGATCCCACGCAAGCTGGCCAAACATAGCCTCAATATATCAAAGGGGTTCAAACCGGTCAAGCAATCAGTGTGGCGCTTTTCCGAACCTAAGGGACAAGCAATGGGGGAAGAGCTGGCCAAACTCATCGAGGCCAGATTCATTAGGGAAATCAAACATCCAAACTGGTTGGCAAACCTGGTGATGGTACCAAAGAAGGACAAATCCTGGTGCCTATGCGTCGATTTCAAAGACCTCAATAAGGCTTGCCCTAAGGATCCCTTCCCCCTCCCCCGCATTGATCAATTCATCGACGCCACTGTAGGACACGACCCATTGTGTTTCCTCGATGCATATTCTAGATACCATCAAATAAAGATGAAGGAGTCCGATTAAGCCGCAGCAACATTTATCACCCAATATGGCCCATTCTGCTTCAACACCATGCCATTTGGTCTCAAGAATGCACGCGCCACGTCCCAACGCATGATTCAAACATGCCTGGAGAAACAGATCGGCAAAACAGTAGAAGCTTACGTCGATGATGTCATCGTCAAAACCAGACACATCGAGACACTAATAGACGACTTATGTCTTACATTCGAGAATCTCCGGGCATATGACATTAATCTCAACCCAAAAAAGTGTGTCTTCGGCGTCCCCGCAGGAAAACTACTGGGCTTCATCGTCTCCAATAGAGGAATCGAAGCAAACCCAGCAAAAATCCGAGCTCTGTCACAACTGGCTAGGCCAATAGATCTTAACCAAGTTCAAAATCTTGCGGGCTGCATATCGCCTTTTACGGCGAACCGACCACTTTGAGTGGACGGACGTGGCAACAGCCGGATTGGAGGATATAAAAACCCTTCTGGCGAGCAATCCAATACTGGCCGCACCAAATGCCGGTGAACCGATGTTATTATACATATCGGCAACACACCAGGTAGTGAGCACCGTACTCATCGTTGCACGAGAACAGGACAGACATAAATTCCCGCTTCAGAAGCCAGTATACTACGTATCCACTGTCCTCACACGATGCAAATCCTGGTACCCTCATTATCAAAAAATAGCATATGCGGTCTTCATGGCATCCCAAAAGCTCCGTGGCTACTTCCAGGAGTTTCGATCACGGTGGCCTCCGAAGTACCCCTCAATGACATCATAAACAACCGCGATGCTAAAGGCCGGATTCCCAAATGGGCCATCGAACTCCTCCTGTTCGATATTACATATAAAACACATCGAGCCATCAAGTCCCAAGTACTGGCCGACTTCGTCGCTGAATGGACAGAGGCCGAACTCCCTAAAGAGTATGGCACATACTCCAATTGTGTCATGTACTTTGACGGCTCCAAAATGCTGGCACGATTAGGAGCGGGGGTCGCCTTAACGTCCCATACGGGAGACATCGTCTAGTACATTCTCCAAATATTATACACAGACTCCAATAATGTAGCCGAATATGTAGCCTTATTACATGGTCTCCGGATGGTACGTGGGGACGTGGGCATACAACGCCTAGAGGTATGTGGGGACTCAAACCTCGCAATATCTCAAATAAACGGAGATTTCGACGCTAAAGATCCAAAGATGGCAGCGTATCGTAACGCAGTCATCAAAATGTTGGACCGCTTTGAAGGAATCGAGTTCCATCATGTGGGCGGAGAATGTAATCAAGCGGTGGACGTTCTTGCTCGTATCGGCGCTAAGCGCGAACCCGTCACACCTAATATTTTCCTGGAAAGGCTCTTTAAGCCATCCGTGGTGTGGCAGGGGGAAAACGACAATACAAATCCGGAATCAAACATAATCCAAGATCCCGGAAACACCGACAGCATCAGGGGCGCAGCCATCGAAATAACACCATCGGCGCATCTCATCATGGCAGTCATTTCCCCATGGACCAAACCCTTCCTGGCCTACCTCAATAGGAAAGAGCTTCCTGAGGACTAGAATGAGACCCGCTGCATTGTCTGGCATTGAAAAGCCTACAAGGTTCATGATGGAGAGCTATACAAGAAAAGCGCCACCGGAGTCCTATAACGATGTATATCCGAGGAAGAGGGGCGGCAGCTCTTGGCTGAAATCCCTGCCGGACTCGGCGGTCACCACGCCACAACTCAGGCCCTTGTTAGCAAGGCATTCCGTACAGGATTTTATTGGCCGACAGCCCGAGCAGATGCACAGGACCTTGTCCAACATTGCATCGGATGGCAACTCTTTGCCCATCAGAGCCATATGCCCCCCACCGCCCTACAAACAATCCCCATTACTTGGCCTTTTGCGGTCTGGGGCTCGATATGGTCGGACCCCTTAAAGGGGAAGCCATAAAGAAAAAAATATCTACTGGTTATGGTGGACAAATTCACTAAGTGGATAGGGGCTAAGACGGTCAAAACGGCCGAATCCGGCCCAGTGATAGACTTCATATCCGGCGTTGTGCACCGTTATGGTGTCCCACACAGCATCATCACTAACAACGGCTCCAATTTCATAGCGGACGAGGTAAAAACTTGGTGTACTAATCTGGGTATTAAACTCGATTACGCCTTCGTCTACCACCCACAAACCAACGGTCAAGTCGAACGGGCTAACGGTCTCATTATGATCGGCATCAAGCCCAAACTAGTGCGGTCCTTGAGAGAATCAGACAAGCATTGGGTTGAGGAGCTCAACTCCGTACTCTGGGGGCTCTAGACCACGCCCAACCGCACTACCAGATACACACCTTTCTTCATGGTGTATGACGTAGAGGCCGTACTGCCCTGCGATATTATTCACGACTCGCGTGAGTGTGTATGTACGAAGAGAGAGAAGTCGAGCTTGATCGGCAGGATGGCCTAGATGCCCTGGAGGAGGAACATGATGACGCAAAAGCCCGTTCAGCATTTTACCAACAGCAGGCTCGAAGATATCAAAGCAGAGAAGTACGTGCCAAGACTTACAATGTTGGAGAACTCATTCTACGCCTGCCGGAGAAGAAAAAGGACAAACTCAACCCTAAATGGGAGGGTCCCTTCATAATTGACGAGGTCCTCACTGGAGGGGCATACCGTCTCGAGCCAAACCCTTGGAACGCGGCCAGACTCCAAAGATTCTATGCCTAGCGCCAAACCCCGTGTTCGTCTCCTCCTCCCCTGTAGCTTCCATTATTTTTTCTCTCTCTTGGTCGATTATTCTCTTCTTTCTTGATTTAAATCTTTGGTATGGCTAGACCGCACAACATCGACACATACATCCTTAAACATCTATGTTACTTGTACCTGGGGGCTTCTCGGACAAAAGTTCTTTTCATTTTTTGAGCATTAAGCTCTCACTACTAGGAAAAGGCTTATACATAGAAGTTTACCAGTAGCATGTGTTTTGGAGCCCACGCTACTGATAATTAGCAGTAGCTTGTGTTACAAACCGCGCTACTGGTACAACTTAGCAGCAGCGTTGGTTTCTAGAGGGCACGCTACTGGTAAGTTAGCCACACCACACCCCCCGGCCAAAAAATAGTAGCAGTGTTGGTACCCCAACAAGCGCTACTGTTAAGAAAATAGCAGAAGCGCGGGCCACTAAGAAGCGCTACTGCTACTTCTTCTATGTGTAATCTTTTACCAGTAGTGTGTTTTTTGGGCAAGCGCTATAGCTAGTTTTATATACCAGTAGATATTTTTGCTGGCACACATAGCAGTAGCGCGCTTTGGTGCCCAGTGCTACTACTATGGCTGCTAGCTAAAATATCTGCCAACACCCCCCTTCTTCTTCCTCCCCCTTTCTTTCTCCCCTCCCTCTTGTAGTTGCT